>NW_011967175.1:269761-282427 GCF_000949405.1 Vollenhovia emeryi
TTTGACAAATACTTGCTTCTCAAATGGGCTTTGAAAAGTCTTTAGTCCGATTATTTTAAACGGCACTCCCGAACACGACGAAAATGGAAATTTTATGCGCACTTTTGTACGTTTAATTGTTAAGGAGATTACTTCTTGGTACGCGATCGATGTATTACAAGTGTTCGTTATTATATTATCCGACGATTCGTGTACTATCTCGCGCTTTTCATCTGAAAGCGATAAATGTTTCACTTAAACTGACGAAAATTTTCAAGCACTACGCGAAAGAGATTCATTCCAGTTCGATTATTGAAAAAAAGGCACTGTCACTCGTGGATGTAAGTATCGGAACTAATAATTTCTCTATGTAATTCACTTATCGCTTTCTCTTCAAAGCACGCGTGATATTCGTCTCGACGCACCGTAGAGATCAACGAATATGATCACCACAATTAGTTCTCACACACTGAAAAGAAAAATTTCGCTACCATAGCTAATCATGGTTTGCTTGAAATATTTTGCTGCCATAACTATAAATTTCTAAACCACAGTAAACGGTTTGCTATCGCATCTAATACAATAGGCACAGTAGCAAAATATTTAGCTATCACAACTAAATATTAGCTGTCCATATTTTACAACTGAAATTTAGTTGCCACAAGCAGTTATTAGCTACGGCAACTACATTTTTCTTTCCGTGCACGAGATCGCGTTACGAAAAGCGACGCGAAGACACGCGGAACGGAACATCCGACTCGGTCGACTGATACGCGCCGAATGATGCGACACAATAGAGACCGTTTTCGACCGAGGTCATGGTCACGAGGTGATGACGTTCACGGCGCTATGTAATTTTTTGTTTACTTGCGCTCGGCGACCGAGCTGTTTACACCGCAACGATCATTTCTTGGAATCAAAGCTCGGGCTGTGACGCTACGTGTTTTTTGGAATCCGCGCTCGGTCGTGTTGTATTTTCTTTCTCGATACGCGTACGCGCACAAGTGCGGAGTGAAATCGCGATCGTTTCTCTGCGAAAAATCAGTGAACGATATCATCGCGCGATCGCGATCTGTACGTCGAAGAAATCAAAGCCGAGATCAGAGTGCGAGCTAACTTGAAATCACTTGCTCAGGCCGATAATTACGGACGATAATTACTTCCTTAAACGATGCTCGCACCCTCAGAAAGGACTTCTGTTACCGAGACAAAAAACTTTTCTTTTATTAACGGAATCGTACAAATGCTGGTCAGAACTTTGAGTCGAATCTCATCGCGACACGTTTTGCGAATACTATACGGTACTCCCGAACGCGATGGGTACCTTTGGTTGTCCCGTCTTTAGGGTCTGTACTCTCTAAAAATTGATCAGTGCATCATTACTGTAAATCAGTGAATATTCATTGTTTTCAGTAATAAACCACTAAGTCATTTTTAGAGAGTAACCCTTCAGGATACTTAAGCCCCTCCACCACGACAAGGTAGTACCCGAGGAGGGGATTATCAACAAGAAACTGTGCAATTACATATGTGTATATATAGAAAAATGAATATTGAATGAACATAAATTAAAGTTGTGCTATTTAATGCACGACGTGAGAGAGATTCATCCAATCGAAAGATTAATTCACATTCTCGATCTTGGGGCAAAATCAATTTATCAATAATGCCTCATAAACTAATAATTCGAGATGAGCCATTCTTATCTCGTTAGAAGCGCTGAAATCTTAGCTTTCCACCGAGACCAAGATCATCTTCCTACGATTTTTCTGTGCGAAGATATTCACGATTATATCGACTCGCGATCTCGATCACGGAAGAAAATCAATTTTATTTTCGAAAATATTAAATCATATCTCATAAACTAATGACCCGAGATAAGCCATTCTTATCTCGTTAGAAGCGCTGAAATCTTAGCTTTCCAACGAGACCAGGATCATCTTCCTACGATTTTTCTGTGCGAAGTTATTTACGATTATATCGACTCGCGATCTTAATCCTCATTCAGTAGCAGCAGACGGCGCGTATATGCGGTGTATCGTGCGGCGTCTCGCGCGCCGGTGTTTATTACCGAACCCCTGTGCTTCGTATGTTTTGATGCCAGTTTTTTGGGGACGTAGTACGCTCGTGTAATACTTGCGTAATACTCGCGCGGCCTTCTCAAATGAATGGGTGCGCGCGCGCCCGATTTTTAAAACGCTATAACTCGGCGAAAAATCGACGTAGCGACACGAACCAAAAACCAATCTTCTTCGTTTTGCATCCCGCAGCTGTCTATGTTGAGTATGTATGCTCTTATCATGAAACTGACGTACGACAATGAAATAAAAAGTAAAATACTGAAATATAAATTATACAAATAATTGCTAAAAATTTTGCTAACAATACAGTTGTGTTAGACCGTATAGGGTAAATGTCCCAATTACTGCCGCTTTATGCATATAGTGATAGTTTATATGTTAATTTTATTATGTTTTAAGTATATAACAACCATTCTGTTTTATCGTTATGCAAGTAAATACTTGAATATACACAAAATAAAAGCAATAAGCTTAAAAGTGATTTAGAATTTAAATATATTGAAAGAATAAAAAATATAGGGTATTGAACCTATTACTGTCAGTCAGTGTTCTAAATACTGTCCCTACAATTACTGCCACACGTACCTAATATTGCCTCCCTATTTATTACCCGTGTACCTAATACTGCCCCTCATTTACTGCCATTTCTACCAAACTCATCTTACGAGTACCTAACTCCTAATTTATGTTAATTTTTGTTGTAAAAAATACGATTGTTATATTTTATGAATAATAACTTATCAAATACTTTATATAGTTGTGTTTATGTTTATATGACGGTTTTAGTTAAACATTAAAATATTTTTAATATATAACGTTTTTATACTTTTTATTCTAATACTACAATTAAAAAAGCGGCAGTAATTGGGACACTGGCAGTAATTGGGACATTTACCCTAGCAAGTATATTAAAATTTGATTTTTACCATTAATTGTCAAATTGTCATATTTTATTGATATGCTTTATTTCTACTAGCATTTTGGTATAAATGTATCAGATTTTGTATCAAACTTGTACTCTTTTTGTCAATAAAATTTGTAGCACACACTGTTCTAGATATTCACTAGAAAATTATTTAAACATTCTTTTGTACATACAAGATTGCTCCGTTTATATCGGACAATCAATACGCTTGCACTCTGATCAAATTAAACTTTGCATTGTTCTAATTATACATAAACTAATACCTCTCGTTTTTATTAGAATGAAATTTTTATTCAATAAAAACAAACCAACCTCTACAAGATTAAAACGCCGGTGTGGCCGCTCTCAGGTTTTGTCTCTGGTAAACAGGTAATATTAATGTTAGGGATCAGCCGCTCTGTTATCTCTACTAAGGCTGCGGTCAAGCTGCCGCTACAAACGCTTCGAAGCGTTTCTCTTCTCCTTTTAACTTTATTGAAAGAAAGGAAAAGAAGAACACTTCGAAGCATTTGTAGCGGCAGTTTGACCGCAGCCTAAATCACGCATGTGAAAGTAATCAATTACTATTCTCGTCCGTCGGTAACTTTCCTGTCCTGCCATCTGTCTGTTCATTCGAGAACGCTGGAGCTAAACGTGATCACGTGAGTTGAGAGTCTCCTTCTCGCACTGTTCACAACTGTTCTCGCAACACATCGCAACATGCGTATAGAAACGTGTTATTTCTGCTCGTCCCGGATATATCCGGGACACGGAATTCAATTTGTGAGGAATGATTGTAAGGTAAGGGCTGTACGATTAATCTAATATTAAATAACCCGATAAACTCGCGTAGAATAAAGAAGTGGATCACATGGCATTAATATTGAGATGAGGTTATGTATCCCACATAAACATCGTAGTAAAGACAGATTACAAAAGTTCCTCTCTCGCAATTGACTTCGCAGATCTTGTGTATCTCGAAGCATGAAAAGTAAACCGTTTACAAGAAGAAATTATCGTTCTCAGTTCTTCCCAATCGCAGCTATAGCGATTCGCGATTGTCTCTGCTCGTCGAAACGTCGTTGCAGTTAATATGAATGATATTACAGATATTCAAGTTCTGCCGCTCGAAGTGTCACGCTGCATTCAAGAAGAAGAAGAATCCGAGGAAAGTCAAATGGACCAAAGCCTACAGAAAGACCGTCGGCAAAGAACTGGGGGTGGATCCGTCGTTCGAGTTCGAAAAGAGGAGGAACGCGCCCGTCAAATATAACAGAGAATTATGGAGCAAGACCGTGGAGGCGATGAAGAAGGTGGAGTCTATTAGGCAGAGGCGACAGAATCTGCACATTATGCAGCGATTGCGTAAGGGAAGGGAACTCGAGAAGGAGAGAGATGTCAAGGAGGTGCAGCGTGACTTCTCTCTCATCCGCTCGCCAGCTGCCGGCCTCAAAGAGAAACGAAAACAGGAAGAGATGGCCGAGGAGCAGGAACAGATGCACGTGGATGAAGATTCCTGCGATGAAGTTGAAGCATTGGAAGTGAATTAATACGATACGCAAACTTAAGCTCGTCTCATACGTTCAATTTTTATCATCTCAAAAAATTATATAAATTAAAGAAAAACGATAGCTTCAAAACAATTCACATTTTACATCGTCTACGTGAAATATATACAAATTGTGAATTGGAATATAATGTAAAAGTTAACATCTTAATTGTTCGGATTTTTTAATCTCGGGAAGCGTCTCTAAATCCCGTTTATATTAAATGTTTCGTTTCTTCAGAAAATGTCAGCTAAAGAAACGTCCGATGATGATGAATTGTAAGATAATCTTTGAAACTGGATGGTGTAAATTGGACTTTACAAGGAGAGATGGAAGGTACAGGAGATGGAGGGTTAGCACGCGCTAAATTAGCTTACGCTTGCAGAATCTTACCACACACCTCCGTGCGTTTCTTGCGAATCTCCCACGCACGACCTTGCTGAATTTTCGACCCTTGTGGATTCTTTTTAATAAATCAAGCCAAAAGGGGTTGGAAAATGTAGGGAGTCGAAACAAACCGATAATTATAATTAAACCGATAATTAAATCGTTTTATACTCCTTCGTATCTAATCATTTTACTTATTCTACAAACTGTTTCCACTTGGGTTTCAGTTTCACAGACATCGGTAAACTGCTAACCGAGGGTTAATTAGTTCTTTGTCTCTTCTTAAATAATAAGATAAAAAAAGATAGGGAATCTACTGTGAACTCTAACAATTAGCCGACGTTTGTGAAACTGGCCCTTAATAAATTATGGGTTGCAATGTAAGTTACAATAATTCTATATAGACATAGAAATCACTAGTCTGTATGGTTATTTAGTTTTTATTTCTGTAACGAGCGCGTGCACTCGCGAGAGCGCAGGTTATCACTGCGAGAACTGTAAAACAATAAATATTAAAAAGTTATTTTGCCTGCTTTATATTCAGTCTGTTTTTTTAATGTCACAAAAGTGTATCTTTAATGATATTTATTTTCTAATTTTCTTCTTCATCTGCGAATTCGTGTTTCTTCATCTGAAAACTCTTTAAGAAATTTCTACAGATGGAGCTACTAGGATTAATCGTGAGCAGATAGAAATGTATTCTCTTTAACACGCGGTTGCATGGTCTACTAATTCCGTCCGTTCATTACAGCCGTTTCACGGCCGTCCATGCATTTTGCAAAAGACATGACATTAGACATTGTATAATATTCTCGTCATGGAGCACACTGTAACAAGAGTAAATAATGTTCTCCCATTATATCACCATCGTACAATGGGCGCGCATTAAAGCTGCGGTATCCGCGTCCCAAGGTTTCGACATCAATCGCCTGGCATTGTGCACGAGCACCGTTTCTCTTTCCACGTTTTGCTACGTGTTAAATGCGTAATTATGGCACCGATAATACCCGTCTGATACCGCGTACTGTCTGAGTAGCTTGGACAATACGCGGGATTTATTGCACGTGATATAGACACCTTTTGTCGTAAATGAAAGAGAAAGAAAATGGAATTTAATCGTATAAAAGAATCATAGGACGAGTTACATACAACTCGGAAACATCAGAGATGGCTTATCAAGCAATACCAATATTGTTTCGCTAACGGATTGAATTATTAATTTGCTTAACATATAAAAAACGAGTTATGTAATTAGAAATAAGCTTTGAGCACTTTTGCCAATTGAATTAACTATCAGTTAAATTAAATTTAATTGGAGTTTGATCGAAATCGCTGTAAAGGGTTGGGCCTTGGGACCAAGCTCTAGCATCGTGGACACAGACCTTAAGATGTCTTAAAATTTCAAAGATGTCTTATGTTACAAAGATTTTGCTATTTTTTTGCCATATATATTCTAATAAGTAGTGTCGGAGTAATATAAATTTAGATTATATGTAATCTAAAAAAATGTAAAAGATAATTTTCGATATACTTTTAAAAGATCTAAAGGCGTCTTTAAAATATACGCGCTTTAAATGCATATTAAAATCATCCCTTCTAATGTTGTAGTGAATTAAATGGGATCTTTAAGGGTTTCTTGCGAGAGAAAAAGGAGAGAGACGGGGAGTCTCGTGTTCAAAATTTCTCAGCGGCCACACCGCGGGCCGTGCATCGCTTCTTTTATGACAGGGACACGGGCTTTCATAGAACCCGCACGTCGCCGAGGTGCGACCGTGCCTCGATGACACTGTAAACACTCGCAAGGTGTTTCCAGCAATTACCAGGCAAACCACGGCGCGATGTTTGCCCGCGAGCGAAAAGCCTTGTAGGACGCCCAAAAGGGAGCACCGCGACGGTGCTCGGGACGGCACTCGTGTTACGCGTACAAAAAAATATTTTCACGGGCGTGAGCTTGCAGATTCCGAGGAGGAGGACGCGCCGCGACCGATCCTTTCGACGAAACGACCTTTTTGAGCCTCGCCGACGACGTCGGCACCAACTTGGAACTGAAATCGCCTGGTAACGCGACGCTGATCGCCTTCGGATCGATTGCTGACGACAAACGGCGATGTGTTTCTCTTCGTACGTCGAAAATATCTACTGTTGCGTCACAGTAGATGAAAATGTTGTGGGTTTGATGCGTAAACCAAATTAATCGCACGAAGACCTCGCTTATTTATAAAAGGAATAACGTGAGATTAAATCGCGCGGTAAAATTAAATGTTTGAAGATCGATGCAACGCGACGATGAATAAAAGAACAATCTGCAATACGAAATACTTCTTACGGCGCGCGCTGCACGCGAGAATTAAATACGCCACGTGTGCACGATCTTCAAGTGCATCTTTCTCGAGTACCTCTCGAGGATCCTTCGAGGAACCGCGTGCGCGAGAATTTCGTACGGGATCCGAAATTCGCGAGCGAAACAAATGCTTTCGGCCACACGCGATGGCGCGCCGGTGTTTGCTGAGGAAACAGACAACAGGCAACCGGAATATACATGACGCGCGCGTTACGAATCGTAATACAATGATTCGTATGCGGCGAAATAACAAAAGAAAAAGCTGTAGGCGTATTGGATCCACTTCGATCGATCGATCAATAAATCCTTTTCGTACGTCTCGTAAAGCTACTCGTGCATCAAACAATAGTTTAGAACGATTTATATCGCGTAAAAGAAAGTTCTTGCCTTCGGGAAGAACTTGTACCCCGCTAGTTAATTAGCGAGATATTTACATCATTATTACATCTTCGTGTAAAACAATAAGTGTCAACCAGCGCACAAGCTTACTTTTATTTACGTAGAATTTCTTAGACTCTGGATTTTGTTCTAGATTTTGTAGAATTTTGTAGAATTATTTCCGGCAGGGTCGCGATAATTGATTTACGATTAATCGCGACCGACAGATATACCTACGTCCATTTGGCAATTCCCCTCTTTGTCGCCCACGCAACTCCGAACAAGGAAGCACGGGAGGAACGTCGAAAGCCGTTGACAAAACCGACATTATCCGGGTCCTGCCAACGTTTGTGTAATCATCGTCGCGTATCGTAGGAAGGTCCTTGTAATAACATCTACCGAGGTCATGAGAGCAGCATAAAAAAATAAGGCGACTCCGTGGAACGACTCGGGAAATAGTTTGTTCGGATTCCCGAGTCTCCGGCATTTAGTTGGACAATATTATTTTATGGCGACCCCAACCGTCCTGGAAGTTCCCTTGGATCTCACCGATCCGTGGTTCGATCGTAATTGTACTCACGTATGTACGGCGAGGCTCGATTAATTAACACGCAGCGCGCATTTCCACAAGCTTAAGCACCGATAATCACGGCACGCCTTTTAAGCGGTATATTTGTACACACAACATTTTTCCTTAGCCGCCCGTTAAGTCTGGTGTGAATCGCGTGGTTGCTTTCCCAGCGAACTGCATTGTTACCAAATCGCCCGGAATCATTAATCTTCAACCGTATGTTTTCTCAACGCGGGTGTAGCTTCATTTTCTCGAGCTCGGTCGCGTGGAAAGCTATAACGGTTCGAGCTCGTAAACATCACGGCTAAAAGGCACTAAGTTCTGTCAGACGGCGAGGCACGTTTAATTAAATTTCGATGTCGGCCCTTATCACAATGGGATTCAAAATGGGATGAATCCACCGATAAAGACCTAACTCATGCCGCTTTCACCATTGCTTTGGAATTCTCTCTCTCTCTCTCTCTCTCTGTCTATTTATCTGCCTCTCTTTCTCTCCCTGTCCACGTACATTACACATGAATGATAAAAATATAACTGACACGTCGTTGAAGATACGGTCGTTAGATATGAGTTACTTTGAAATATTGTGCGTTTTAAGTTTAGTGCTCTTTTGAAATTGAATTCCTGCGTGACATTTGTAATCTTCGGCCCGCGCGATATGGATAGTCTGTCGTTTGGTGATATTATTTATTTTGTCACAGCTGTATTACGAAACACACGATTCAACTTCGTTTACATTAAGCTCCGGTCTAAAGAGTCGCGGTTCTCCTCGAGCGCCAAAGCACAAGAGATTCACAGAAAGTCCCCGATTAGCTCGATCTCGGCGATACGGCCATGATTTGCGACTACGCAGTGTCATAGTCGCTTGTCATAGCGCCGACTGTTATCTACGCCAAGCGTCTCTCGCTTCGTCCGTTTCTCTTAATTTGGACCCGCGCGGTGGACAGACAGACTTCGAGACCGCTCATCTACTTCGAGACCGCTCATCTACTTCGGGATCACTGGGTCTGATCGGGCCAGATAAAGGCAGCGCGATCACCTGACCACTCACGGCCGATAAAGGGGAAACGTCGTTTCCGAAAGCATACCTATTCCTTTCCACGGGAGAGAATGCGACCTACCGGACAGATGAATGTTTGACATTCCTGTCGCAGCCTCCGTTGATGAAGCTCCTGGTTATCAGACGACAGGCTCGGATTAAAGCGTAGGTCCGAATAATTAGCTTTGTAACGTAATTCGGTTAAAATAGCAGCGAAAGAAGAAAATTATTTTACGCGTTACAGTAAATGCGCTTATAACTCTTAGGCCCGGTTTCACCAGCGTCGCTTAACTTTAGGCTCAGCTCAATTCGTTCTTTGTCTCTTTTCAGCTGTTACTCTAGAAAGAGACAAACATGAATTCAACTAAGATTAAAGTAAGCGACGTTTGGTGAAACCCGGCCTTATTCTTGTATTCCGGTTGTTTCATTAATTTTTAATCTTATTTATATCAATTATCTTCAGCGTGTCGATTTTATTTTTCTCTGCCAATTGTTATTTTTTATGAATGGAATTTTTATATTTACGTTCAGTTTCCTTTGTCATTTTGTCACGGAAGGGACTGTATTGTGGGGATATAAAGGGCGTATTCTAGCGCGCGTGTACGCGCTTTCGCCCGAGTTCACCGGTGCATCGTCCCTCAGCGCGGCGTCGCATTTGAGCGCTCTCGCCGTTTAAACGGATTAGATAGAATCTCCGGGGCGATTAAGTTTCCCCGAACAAGTCGGCATTTGGATTATCCGATCGGTGGATATGAAGCTGATGTCGAGGCGACGGATCCGCTTGTTTGCACACCGTCGTCTATTGTCCCAATCAACGCTGGTTAATTCATGTCAGATCCCGTTTGAAACAAGATTTGTGATCGGTCTGTATTAAACGCGATCGACCGACAAGGATATTCGAAAATATTGGTTTTAAACCAAGTGCCTCAGGTTCCAAGATCCTCGTGAAACAATATGAAAAATATGATCGGTTTTTCAATCAAATTTTATTGGTAACTGCATTTCATCGGATAAATTCCATCGGATGTATCCATAATTTAATCGGAAAACGTAGTCGGAAAAATTCACCATCGGAAACGCTATTTAATAGGTTTATCCGATGAAAATTTTGCTCAATGCATAGATATAGCTGTCCCAAATATTACTATTTATTGGTGTTGTGCCAACCCTAAATAGACATGTGGTAACCATATCGGTCTTTCCGTGTATTAATATCTATTATCTATCTATCTATCATAATAAAGTTACAGCAGCTAATCTTAACGTTGTTGACCGGAAGTATCCCGCTCGTCGGAATCTCGCAACGCCGACATTACGATCCATTCACAGAGCGCCGGTGCCTCCAGTTAAGCACGAAACATTGTTTTCGAAAGCGCGAACCGGAGGAATGCACACTTCGACGTAAGAGAGGAATGCACTCTTCGGCGAATGGACGTTTTTGTGTGCTACCACGTAGATTCCGCTTCGGCGCGGTTCTCAGATCGGGTGTGCATCGGGGCGCAGCTTTCTGTTAAACGCGCGTCTGTGGGCCCGCATCTCGTTCGTACAGCTCGAGCCGGGGGCAGCGGCCGAATTTCCGAGCGCGTATCGACGAGTATTATTTCGGCGAATCCCGAGATGCGTTTGAGCGAATTTTTCGACGATGTGTCACAATAGCCAAGCGTCCTTATACAGTGCTGCTTCGAAGCACTGCGATTAATTAGAGATTGTCAGAACTCAAGAATCGTTTCTGTGAGTAAATCGCTCGTGAACTTTGCTTAGGACGTATTTTATAACGGCGTTACAACTTTTATACGCTGAGAAAATAGTTATTGAAATAACTGAATCATTCAGTCGGCAGTATTTCTTTAGTTCCAATATATGCTTTTTTTTTAAGTTAAACATACGGTGATTTATCGAAACATGTATTTTTATAAATTGACGAATATTTTTGCGAATTGATAAGTATTTGCCTGGCAGCCCGTGATCGCCGATTCAACACTTTTTTTCTCGGTGTATGAATAAGGTGTGAATCCTGTGACGCCATCGTCGTACAAGCGTGAAGTATTAACAATTAGTCAATCGTTAAATCGCTTAACACGGGAGATACCGCGGACGGCACTTGCGCGTTGCGCAAACAGTCGTGAATTTGTATTACGTTTAATTTATGCAAATCGAAGCTAAAATCAAGGAAGAATGTGAAAGTAATTAGCCTGTCTCCGACTTAATTATCGTCAAGCGGCTGAATTTATGGTACGGCGTAAAGGAGAAGTCAGCTTTCTATGCCCGCGTGAAAAGCTGCGCGATCAGCGGCTTAAATGTATGAGGTGGAACGTGACGCGTGTATACACACACAAATCTCATTATTCTGCTTTATGTAAATAGACAAGCGATATCTAAAGCGATCGTTAAACGTAGATACGATCTCATGAGATCGCCATTAACAGTGTCGTTATCAAAAATAAATGACCGTTATTAGGAGAGATATCTTCGCGCGTAAGTTTCTTGATACGAGAACGAAAAGATGCTAAAGAACGATGCTACCGAACCTTCCGAATTCATGCGAAAGCGGCTCTGTCCGTCGATGGGTCGTTTTTTTTTCGTTTCAAAGTAAAGGTTCGTCCCAGGAGGGACTTGACATCTCGATAGATAATAATAGATTGTTGTTAGCCACACAGGGACCCGCTGTGAACTAACTGTTAACGCTAGTAATACTCTCACCGGGCCACGCACCTCGCAGTCGACGTCAACGTAAGAGGCCCTCGATCACGTTGAAGTCAAGAAACGCCGTGCGCACGTCGTCTTTCCTCCATCAAGCGCGCGGCGACGAGCGACGTCTCAGCACGATATTACGCGATCGTATTTCGTACATTCGTTCCGTTCCACAGTCTCACGAGTAGCCGAGAAACACGCGATGACCACGTGGCGATCGATGGGCGAATTGCGAAAGGAAAGAGCACGTCGGGGAGAACCGTGAAATCACGGATTAAAACTTGAAGAGGCTCGTGGAGGCGCCGCGGTGGAGTTACAGTGTCGAAAGCAAAATCTGCAGTTACAATCTTTTTATTACACCTGCTCGATTCGATCCCCGTTTCCCCAATCGCGTCCAGTCGCTCACATTGTTAAAATTACCGTCTCGACCGTACTGACATTTTGTTAAAAACAAAAAAAAATTATTTCGTCAAGAGGATACAAAGTTTCTACCGATAAGCGGTCCATTTCGTTTTTCTCTTTCTTCCTCATTACGTTTTTACGATCGGGATACGGCAGATGATATACTAATGCGAGAACAGTAAAGTTTATGGCGGCGGCGGCAGCGACGGCGGTCCATCCCGTCGCGATGGAATTATGTAAACTTATGTAGCCGCACGTACGACACGGCACGTATTTACCGCCGTGGCTCCCACGGGAGCCCGGGATTGGTAGCCGACTCTCACGACTCATCCTTCGCACCTTTACG
>NW_011967175.1:283180-330418 GCF_000949405.1 Vollenhovia emeryi
CTTTCCCTCTCATGAAGGGAGGAATCTCTCGTGGAAATCCACTTTGTCAAGGCGCGAGTCGTTTCGTGCCCGGTCGTGGAGAGAGAGAAGAGGCCTTTTTACAATCTGATACGTTATGGGGTACCGTGTACCATTAATTACCGGGACAAACAAACGCCGGCAAATTATACGTTCACGCGGCCACTTCACGGCCTCTTATCCGGCATCTTATTGTGGACGCCGTGGTTTATAACGCCGTGGAAAGGAATATCGGGATGCTTTACGTATCCCCGGCCTTTTTTCGCTCCTTTTTCCTCGATCCCCGCGTGGATAGCTATCCGCGCTTCGTAAACACGTCGCCCGATATGATAGAGGACGGGTTTTAGCGTAGGTGTAAACGCGCGACGTCACTCAACAAATCCGGGGGAAAAATTTCTATTTGGTCTAATGCGGATTATACGTTGCATATATCATAATTACCGATCTCGCTATTAGTCACGCAAGCGGAGGTTTGCCCCCCTCCCCTCCACGACAGTGTTATAATTACATAGCGTTATAATATTATCTCGGTGACAATCTTAATGGCGTAATTAGAGCGTCACAGTAACCGCACAACCGGCTCGCGTACGGCGGGAGTTAAAAAATCTCCTCCGAATCATCGTCAATCGCGATCGTGTTCCTCGATCCGCCCACCCGAACGTTATTTTTTCGCAATGCTCCGAATCAACGGGGCGTTGTGCTCTGGGGAAAAAAGAGACAGCAAGCCATTTTCGGACCCACAATTAGTAATCGAATTATTTGGATTTACTACTACATTTTTTCCCGGAGTGCGCACAACTCTCATCCTCGAGAACGGCGCGTACCGAAAGGTAAATGTTCGTGAGCGTTCGATGGCTTTTCGCGTCCACAGGCACCGCGTCACCGCGATCGTCAGAGGATCCTGTTTTAAGCGCTATTTCCATAATTAGATATGCGCGCGCTGTTTTTTTCGCACATACTTTCACACAAATGACCCGCTGAGTTTTCGAGTCACTCCGCGATTTGCCTTTTATTTCGTGCCCGGGTCCTTGTTGAAACGACCGCTGCGTCCATTTAAATCAGGCTTTATCATCTGTAGCTGAAGGAACATCCGGTTGGTCCGGAATATAGTTTGTATATTCACGTCGTAGTCTCGCGCTCTCTCTCTCTCTCTCTCTTTCCTTCTTTGTCTCTGTTCTCGTTGCGCCACCGGGCGAAATCGTAAGCACGGAATGATCCGTTGTTGAGAACTTGGGCGCTTGGCGAGAGGCTATCGGCCATCTCGGTGCACGGGACCGACCGGTTACAGTTTCCTAGGGGATACAGATGAGTAGGCGCGATGGATACATTGCACAGAACACGCCCGACGCGCTAAACGCGTCCGGGTACTCGTGTAAACAATTATTCATCCGGAGGTCCGACTCGCCCCTCCGCTTCTCGATCGCTCTGAAATCCGCTAAAGTGGTGGAGGCTTGAGTCATTCTATGTTGGTGTCTGACTTCCGGTCCCCCGAGTCTAAGGAAGTATTTAGAGAAGCGCGCGCGCGCCCTCCCTCCCCGATAACCGTAAATATTTAACGTTGATCGCGCTATCGCGTTAAATGTTTAAGAAAAGAATGTATTTACGATATTTATCGCGTAGGAGTTCACGAGGAGAGAGAAGCGAGACCGGTTAATCAATGTATAATGCGATAAAAAGAGCGGCTCTTGGCAGATAAACGAAACGATCGTCCAAAAGGACGACAGGTGACGGGGAGAACGTGTCGGCGCGGCGTCGCACGTAGATCGTGTAGACACGCGCGAGCAGCGATAGCCGAGATACGTGGCGCGAATGCGATATTAAAAGGGATTATTTATCGGCGTGGGACCGGCGGTGGTACCGCGCGACACATCGGCCGGGTAATATCCGCGCATTAAGATTCCCGGCGCGCCTCCAGGTCGACGGAGAAAGACGACCGAATTTCTTCGAGGCGCGCCCGCCCGGAAGACGCGGGCAAGACGCACACGGTCGACCTCTCGGCGTATCGTGGCGCGGCGCGAGGCGTAGGTCCCGCGCCACTCACGATTCCCCTAAATCGAGTGGCCAGAAAAATCGGCCGGCCCGGCGGTTCTCTTATAATCCCTCTAATCTCCCCAATCGGGACACGAGTTCTCCGTTACACGCGTGGCACGTACTACTAATTTATGCCCGTGCCTCGAAAGCGAATACGACGTGGAAACGCACCGCGGCCTCGGCCGACTCGTTGTTGATGCCCCGAGAGAGGATAGATAATTGGCCGCCGAGGCGTAGAAAAATGTCCGACGAAATCACTTTGAGAAAGCAGTTATTCTATTTATAGTTTCAACCCCCCGACGACGGCGCGGTATGCAGAATTGCCGAAATCTCTTCAAATTCTCGAAAAGGTCAAACGTGTATTGATTACGCTCGCAACGAAGCGTTCGTTCCGCGCCTTCAGCGCTTTCAATTCTTTCAATTCATCAGCTTGATTGTTTGGCGAAATTAATGTTCGAGGAAACAAAATGTATAAATTTTTTAAGCTTGACACTTGCATGACTTTCTTGTTTCGTGACAGCATCCAGTCGTCGCGGCGACGTATTCCGCGGGTATCGCGGTGCCGAGCCCGAGTCGCAAGTCGATTTTAATTCAGCGCGGACTTTGAACGTGCTTACTTGAGCATCGAAGTTATGCGCGACGCGTTGCGCCACATGGAAATCATGGGCTTTTTTTCACCTAGCAACGAACACTCCGACGGAAATCGAGACGCCTCTCTTTCTCTCGGCAGACCGAGCGTGATAAAAACGCGGAAGTTAATATGCGTTGTAATGCGGGAAGATCGAGAATTCGCTTAAGTGGCCAAGTGAGGCGTCAACGTAGAACTCGCATTTGCGTACACTGACAAAAAAAATGGTGGCAGTTACCACAATCTCCCTATAATTTATAGTCATTTTAGGAGACAACCACATTTTTACAATTCTTCCAACTGCGTAAGTTATGGTTGACCTAGCAATGAATTATAGTTCTCATAGACACAATATTGGTCCATGCAACTTATGATATGGTTATCATAAACCAAAACGAGCTTTTAATTTGGTAAGGTGTACTATACTTATTGCAATAACAAACACAAGTAAAATTTCGAATAACTATATGTAATAGTAATAATCGTATTTATATTTGAAGTAATATTCCCCGCTTTTTATTACACTAGAAATGATAAAACGCGCGCTTCGCGCGCGCAGTTTGTCGTTGAACATTGTATATTTTTAAGAATTTGTATACATGCAAAGAAATTATCGTATGCGCAACGTCAATTAAAAATAAAAAGTAATTTATCACTCACTGATACGATTCGCAACAGCAGAGTTGTACATCGTTAACTATATACTTATGGTAAACTGTAAAAATACAAATATGTATATGATTATTACAGAGTAATTATGTGAAATCTAAATTATTGCATCAAATATACAAATCTTTCAGGAAAAATATATTTAAAAGTCTGGGATAATTTAGAATTCCTCAGTATATCCCAAATAAAGTATGCTGTGTGTGGGATACGTTTAAAAATAATTTTTAACATTTAATAACATTTAATAAATTCCATCTTAGCTCAGAGAGCCGAGAAGCGACCAATTCCATCTTAGCTCAGAGAGCCGAGAAGCGACCTATTCCATCTTAGCTCAGAGAGCCGAGATGTGACCTGATTCGATCAAATTATTTCGTTTCATTCAACAAAATGGGTCTCTCAGTGTCGGTGATCGTCGTTGCGATCGACCGAGCCGACCGTCGCGGCGAGTGGTTTCGACGGAATTTTGAAAGCCGTAAACGCAGCACACGCATTACTCGAATTAGTTTAGCATCTTTAATTTCATTGTCGAAAAGTCAGACCTCTCCGCGAGGGTTGGCACATCCAGCAAGGCGTCGTTCACCTCGCAAACGGGTGCGGATATTCCGCTCCAGTACGCAGGCGCACCCACGCGACGGTCGAATTATGCGATTTACGAGCTGATAGAAAACGGTACGATATATTTCAATACAATGCGACGCAGGGAGGAAGAAGTTGGTTCCGTATCGTCACCAATCGACCGGATCGTAAAATTAACAACTACCGTTAACCTGCGCTGTCGGCGAGATAGCACGAGCCTCTCGGTGGGCTCGCCAAAGGTGAAGAAGAAGACGTTTCTCTCCGATTGCTCTTCGTCGTAATTCGGTGCGGCTCGAGAAAGAGGCAGTCAGCTGGACCGGTGCCAGAAGAAGAGAGAAGACCCTGGTAATCGCGCGGCGATACAGATTTTTATGGGGCGGTAAATCTCGGTGACGGCCGCAAGAAGCGACTTAGGAATCGTGAAAGGCGCGGCCAATTCCCTAATGATTCTGATTTATCGCCGCCGGTCCGTTCCGGTGAGCCGTCCGCCTCGTAACGCGTACCTGAACACTTGCCGGGACCTCACAACACGGAACGGAAATCGCGAACGTGGTTTACGAGCTACGAAATCTTCCGTATCGTGTTAACGTTCCCCGAGCAAAAGAACGAGAGTGGTTTGAAATAAAATTTACGAAAAATTACGAACCCGTCGCCGCGCGTTAATAACACCGTAAAATAATTGTAATTTTTTTGTCGCCGCCGAAAAACGAGGATCGTCACGGCTAGAAAAATTTTTCGTCTCGGTGACGAATGCTCGAGGTATTCCGCAGCTGTACCGAGTTGGCATTCCGTGTGTTACTCGAATTCTCTCTCGCGTTGTGAGAGTTTCTCGATCGGGCGTCCGCTATAAATTCGACCATACGACGACGGTCCCACGGGAAGCGATCTCGTATCGGGTATCGGACGGGCGACAATGCGTCGGAGATGCTATCTGAAAGGTGCAGGTGTAAATCTTCAGTCGAGCTAACGGTGGTCCCGGGCTCTCGCTTTAACAGCGACGAAGATCTGCATTAGCAGATGCTCCGGCTAATAATTTGTCACCGCCGCTCTTCGTTGACGAGCCATTAGATGGGCGTTTAGTGGAGCCCACTCTATTTTCTACCGTATTATTGCCGGGAAGCTTAGAGCCGCTAATTTCCCCTCGCGTTCGTTTAGCACTTTTACCTCAACGACCGACCGTGAGACTGATTTTCTTCGGATATCGCAGTTTCACGTTTCACGTTCGAGAATTGTACAGCAGCATTTCAGGCGTAAATATTTCCAAGTTTTAATAAGTACACGGAGGGAATTTTCTCTTGAAATTTATTTTGAAAATCATGTAATCGTGCACTGAGAAAAATATCCGATGAAAAATGTAATCGGTTTTTCAATCAAAATTCATCGGTAACTGCATTTTATCAGATAAATTTAATCGGAAAAACTAACCATCGGAAACGCTATTTAATTGGTTTATCCGATGGAAATTTTTCTTAGTGTGGGGCAATGTGGCATTTCGAAGAATTTTATGGGGGTTTTTCGAAATTTTACCGTACATTTTATTAGTAGAATGTATGGTAAAATTTCAAAAAATTCTCATAAAGGTCTTTAAAATGTCAATTGATTGATAAAAAATCACCGACTGGCTCGAGACTGAGCGAATTCACGCTGGCGACGATCGTTGTTTACCGCCGTCGCTAAATTTGCGGCGTCCTTTCTATAACGCCGGCGCCACGCACATCGTCACGCAAACCGCCAGCTGAATTCCGTCTTCGTCCGCGCGCGATACGCCGCAGCTGAGGTTCGCTGTCTGCGAATGCAGCTCGACGTTATTAACGCGGCCCCCTTGGCTTCTATCTTTTCGATGGCCCGGAGATGAGAAAAATAAGGGCTCGCTGTACGAAAGTTTCATTGAAGGAGAAACTCCAGAAAAATGTCAAATATGAAAGTTGCAGACGTGACGTTTCGCTGAGACGTCCTGCGATAATTTCACGGTGAGCAGATTTTAGCTGTAAAACTTGCCAGGTTTATCTTGCAGCGACATTTTCATTTTAATTAAATTGAAAAGACCCGCGATCGTTTATGCAGCGCTCTCTTCGTCATCGGAGGAAAAGAAAAAGACATTCGGATTATCTTTATTTATTGTACGGAGACCAGTCAGCGCGGCAAGGAGAACCGGGTATGGTGATGGGTGACGAGCAGGTCGCCCTCGGCGCCGTGGGCTGTTTAATTTTAGGGCATTACGCGCACAGGCGGCAGCCTGGCCGATGCTAAAGGGTTCCCCGGGTCGGTATTTGCCGAGATATTATCGCCGGGAGGAGATAGAGGAAGGGGAGGCGGCAGCCCCTCCGGGGTAACGAGGAGGGCGTGACTCTTTCTCGGAGCTCCGGGGGAGAGGAAGAGAGAAGGCGAGAGAGCTCTATGATGCATCCGACACCGTTTCGCGAATTAGCCCCGGTGTTCTCATCATCGCCTCCATCGGTCTGTCGGAAGGCCGAGGAAATCGCTCGGCACCGGAGGCAATAATAAGTTGTTGCCTCGCGCCCCGCGGAGAATACCGACCGCAAGATTGCAGTTAGAATAGGCAGGCGCCGCATAGGAGGACTATGCAATCGTATGCGGTCGAACTCGAAACACGATAAGAGAATCAAGTTCGTATGCGCCGCCGCATTTTTCGAGCCGTCCGTACGCGCGAAAGTCGCCAAGGATTCCCGTAGGATGTGTACGAAATAAAGTTATAAAAGCGTCACTTAACAACCTCATCGACAATAATAATTGTTATAACTGGATAAAGCGATGTTAACTGGCGACTTCAATTCAAGTAGTGAGGTGAGTAAAATTAAGTACGCGTGCGCCATATTTTTCAGAAAGTTGTCTTCTCGCTGAAAAAAAAGGACTCTGTTACGTGCCCAAGGCTGATGGTATTTCAACCGCGCCGTGGCAGTTAAAATCTTTAATTATGACGTCTGAGATATGCAACCGGCATGTTTTTGTTCTGCTGCGAACACGATCAGATTTCACGTTGTAAGCGTAACCTTTCATTGGCATATCAAAACGATCATCTCCGATTTTAATTTGCGCCTTGCGCGAATAAGGAGCAGGTAAGAGATCATCCACCGTATGGCGGATTCCTGACTATTGCATTAATATGCAATAAACGATGCATTCTAATTCTTAGTTCGATCAGTGGTAATTAATGAAGTCGCTTTTTTTAGACCGACATGTAAACGAGCGGCGTCTCTATCCGTCTTATATGAGCGCTAAAAATAGTTGCTTTTTACGTCGGTGAGAATTGCCGTGAGCGTGGGACTCGAAACAATCGATCAATCAGCCAGCAATGGCTGCAGAAAAAGCTGCTTTGCAACAGTTGTAAAATTCGTAAATTTCACTGGGGTATCTTCTTAGATTCTGCCATAATTAAGAGCATACGCCAATCAGATTCACGACTCTTGCAACAGTTGCAAAGCAACTTTTTCTGCTGAACGCGCTCTCTAAAAGTCAATCAGTGCATTATCATTGAAAACAATTATAAGTGTAGCACTGAATTATCTAGTGCTATGCTTATAACTGTGAATCAATGAACATTCACTGGTTTCAGCGATAATCCACTGATTGACTTTTAGAGAGCGGCCAATGTAAAAGAAACGAAAAGGAGTCTTGTCGCCGAAATTTCTCGCGTTTCAAATAAATATGCGCCGGCACTTACCGTATCGAGACCGAGTTTCGCGAAAGCATTCACAGAGAGATATTTAGAGGAAAGTCCTCTATTATGAGATAGACTTCTAATACAAGACAGCAGGTTTTCAACATCCAAATTCAATCGCAACTCTTTCTTCGCGGCGATTGTTAGATTACGATCTAACAATGCATTTTCCACGAAACAGATTTCACTCTAAGGGTAACGAATTCATGATGGAACCAACAAATGTTGTCTGTTAATTTAGCAGAAAATTCGCTATCTCAGATTAGGAACATATCTCATAATAGGGCACCTTCCTCTAATAATTATCATAAATAATAGGGCGCGAACGTAACACGCGGAGGCCGATTGTTTCATTAACACGTACGTGATTTTATATTTGGATCGTTATCCGTTCCGCGATCTTATTGTCAGATACTTTATCGGCATGAGTCGCTATCGTATTTTATCACGTTACAGAAAGCAGGAACGAGATTTCGCCGATTATCGTCTACGCAATTGTTCGTCTCGGACAGAGAATGGAGCATCGTTATTTTTATCTAGTACCTGCTTAATATCGCGAACAAAAATGCCAGAAATAAATAAGATATCTATACGCTGATAGCGTCGCGAACAACAAACTTCTCGAGTCCAGAGACGACATGGCGCACAAACGTTATCATTGGCACGACGATTCGCGCTTCGTACGTGACGCACGAATGTTATACGCCAGTCATCGCGGTGCGTTTCGTGAATATTCATGGTTCAGCAGTTTCGTGGACAACGGCGAGGGCCGGGAAACGAAAATTTCTACGCATGGTCACGTGTTTTCGTCAATATGCAACAGTTGGGACGCGATTGCACCGCATATCAATGTACCAGGGCCGAGTGCCACAAAGTTGTTTTTCAGACTCACTGCTGCGTGTATCAACGACTACCAATTTTGCTTCTATACAGGGTGTTCCAGGTGGAAAGGTCAATATTCTGGGAGGTGATAGTATCGGTCATTTTAAGCGAAAATATTTATATGAATATATTTTAACCAGTAAAACGATCTGTATAGCATCTGTACGAATCACTTTTTGGCTAAATACTTTTTGAACGCGTATCTAATTAGTAGAATTGACTATAAACAAGCTTCAGCGTGCACTCAGTGCGCACTAGTGCAAGCAATCGCGAATTGGCTGTAAGTAAAATAAAAATGTCTTAGGTCTCCTTGCACGGTGTGAGAACTTTTTCTTAAAATTTACCCTGAAAATCACGTGATCTTCGGACAACACGGCATTTACAAGAACTTTATGAGAGTTTTATGAAATTTCATCATAAATTTTACTAATAAAGTATCATTACTAGTGAAATGTATGGCGAAATTTCAAAAAGCTCTGATAAAATCCTTTGATATGCCGTCCCACGATTATATAATTTTCAGGACATACATTTTGAAAGAATATCCGCGTGTTTCGGACTTGGCGGTCGGTGTCGAAAGTCGTAGGACCGAGTCGGCTCCGCGGTCGTCGTCCTCGGAGCCGCGCGTTTCCAAGACTCGGGGGAGATTCGATTCGCTTAGCTCTTTACGTCAACACGTGCGCGTTAACGTTCGTAACGCCTCGCTCCGGCTGCCGCCGGTCGGCCGTGCCGGGCATCGTGCACGCATCGCGAAACATCCGGTGCTTTAACGCGGCCCGTGAACTTAACACCCTGTCGAACTCGGGGGCGCGGAACCCGCCGCCGCTTTCCGCCGGGATGGATATATTACACGCCTCTCTTTCGCACGAGATATCCGCGTCTACTGCGCCGTTCGTGAGCGGCCGGCCCGGCGAGCGTATACTTATCGCGAGTCGCGCGGACTCACAGGTGTTAAGTGCATGCCTATCTACGCGGCTAAGTATACAGGCGGCACGCAAGCCCTGCCAAATTAACACGCGAAAGTCACGAATCGCGGCTAGCGCCTCGCCTTCGATCGCTCGGGCCGCTCTTTCGCACGATGTATAGGGAATAGATCCGTCGAAATTGTCGGCGGAGATACACCCGCGGGTTAAGTCGAAAGCCGTAACGCAACACTTTATCGCGTTTAAGTACATCTGGTGCGAGAACTGGAAGAGAGAACCTGCGCGCATACGTGTGCGTACGCTCAGGCTACCTTTCTTTCGCGCCGTAAGAATTACGTCTGTTTTCGTTGGAATAAAACGACGTGACGTTTTCGAAATACGACGTCCGTGTCGTTGCGCATTACGTCAGAATGGCTCCGAGGCCTCCGTTTGGGGCAAAAGCGCAGGAGTAAAATTGGCAGGACCCGTAAATTCCGGGCGGTGGACGTGCCCGTTCTCGGAACAAGAGCGTCGGTAATTGAAGCGGACGCAATCGGGAGAGCTGAAGGTGCCGAAACGGGTCTTAAACGAGTTCCTAAGATGAGATAAGGGCCCCCGTAATACCGGGCAAGATCGATCGCGCGGGCGCGTACGCACGTAGGAAGGAAGCGCTTCGGGCGGTGTCATATTTTACGACTCATTTCGTTATGTCCTCTCTCGCGCCGTCGCGGCCTTAAATTCGCACGGATACACGCAATTAACACCGACGACGCTCTCTCGGGGCCGCTTAACGTGCCGTCCGCGCGTAACTTTTTATCCGCGTTTATCCGCGCTAAGGACCGTCATAATTCCAGGGGTGGACGCGCGTAAATCAGTTCGTAGGACGCGAATGTACCTTGGCTTTCAACGAGGGCCTAACGCGCCGACGGTGATAATTTTATAGATGCGCCAACGGAGATTACGCCAATCTCTTACGGCAGTTCCAGAGAGGAGATAAGCGAGCGCGAGCAATAGCCAATCATGTTAATATCCCCGACCTTTGCGGGCTACGAGGCGCTGTTTGCAGATCCTGCCAATTTTAACATTTGCCTCGCCGGTGTACAGGGTGTTCCAGGAGGGAAGGTCAATATTCTGGGAGGTGATGGTATCGGTCATTTTAAAGCGAAAATGTTCATACGAATGTACGTCCCATTCCCCACGGTTTCCGAGATAGAGCACATTTTGTTGACGTCCTCGTTCAGGTGAAACACACTGAGAGACCCATTTAGTCGAATGAAACGAAACAATTTGATTGAATCATTTTGTCGACTGAAACGTTTAGTTGAATATTATAAAAGGATTCTACGCACACGCTTCTTTCGTAAAGACGAGCACGTGTACGACGGAGCACAATTGTTCGACGGTAACCCTGGACCAATCGTCAGCTAGCACGCGTCGGCGTTGCGCAAGTGAATAGACCTCTCAATAGCGAACGGCGAGTGTCAGCTCTCGAGGGACGTGGATTAAACCTGGGTTGAGTTTAACGAAAATTAAATCTCGCGTAATTTCGCCACAATTAAGCGCAGGCCGGTAATTTGCGTGCCTCTACGTGGCAATCTTTTCGCGGTATTTTTAGCGAGCGCGCGAGAGCGAGATCTCGGTTTCAGGATCGAGATAAGCGGATCTCGCGAAGAAATAAGTAGTTTAAGACGGTTCGCGTGGCCGGAGATTGGTCTGACGCTGACGTCGCTCGCCACCACGCCGAGAGTGGGGCGGCATTTTATGCGCGGGGCCCTGGGTGTTGTGCACCTCGTGTATCCACAGGTGCATCCACGGGCACGATCGGTCGGGACGCGTCGAAGCGGTTCTGCGGCCAGAAGAAACGCGAGATCGGAGCGTCGCGTTGGATTCATGGACTTCTATACACTACTAGACCGCTACCTTCGAGCTGAAAAGTGGGGCAACAGTTCCGCCATGTCTCGTTAGGTAAATAAAGGCTGTGTTCCAAAATTCACTGCCAGAAAATCTATAGTGCACGTGAAGCCCGTATCGGACTACGGATTGAAATTGGGATCAGATTGAAATTTGACCAACCGCGGTAAAGTTTACTAATCTCAGGTTTAGTAACTTTTACTCCAATTGGTCAAATTTCAATCTAATCGCAATCTCAATCCGTAATCTGACACGAGCTTAACGCATGCTACAGATTTTCAGCGCTGCCAGTGAATTTTGGAACACAACCAAAGTAGGACGTGTGCATCGGTCTGTCAGCGACACATACTACTTTATTTATCTAACGAGACATGGCGGAACTCTTGTCTCACTTCCCGGCTCGAAGGTAGCAGTCTAGTAGTACATAGAGGTCTGTGGTTGGGTTGCGCGTGTCGAAACGTTATCGACGCGATAAACGGATTCGATGGTGCGAGAGCGCGTCGATATCGCGAGTAATCGATGTGCGAGGTCAATTCGGTGGCGCGACACGTGGATCAGCCGGCGTTTGAGGGACGCACGTTGGTGCGA
Source organism: Vollenhovia emeryi (assembly GCF_000949405.1). NCBI lineage: Eukaryota > Metazoa > Arthropoda > Insecta > Hymenoptera > Formicidae > Vollenhovia > Vollenhovia emeryi. The sequence continues at coordinate 295,065 of NW_011967175.1, forward strand.
AAACGAATCTCCCCGCTTGGGAGGATCCCGCGGAGGAGTTTTCGATTCATTGTGTAGTTTCGGGGAGAAATTGCGCCGTGCTTTTCGTAACAAGCGCTTTCGATATATGTATATGCGTCGAGTGGTAACGGGAAGTAATGACGACACGATCGTCTCTCAGTGTAGATCCAGACGTCCCGGAAATTATCACCGAGAAACAGATGTATATGTGTGTGTGTACAGTTTTACATCTGGTATCTCAATTGTGTATTATTTGCATAAGTACCTGCCGCTTCGGACGAGATAGAGAGATAGAAGATCGTGACTTTGCGGAAACTTATCGGGCCAATTCTGTTCGTTAGTAAGAACTGACACTCCACGGACAATTAGATGTGCGAGCACGAAGCGATAAAATGCTCAGATTATCGCTGCTTGTTTGAAAATATTCGTATCGTGACGCAGATAAGGGTAAATCAATATTCAACGTTAAATATTCCGTAACAAAGCCAACTTGACCGGCAATTCGCCGAATCGCCATAATAATTGCATTACCTCCCGAATTTAATCAGAATTTCTTGCTATGCCCGTTTCTGCCAATAGATCAATTCGGCGCAACTTACTTTTTCAGGTTCAAACCCTGGTAATATTTTTCGCAATAAATTTTCTGTACTATTAAAAATGCCAGATATGGCCAAGAAAATGCTGAAGTTGTTAATTACTGCTGGCGACCTGAAGAATATTCTTATTAGTTGCTCTCTATCCTTTCCTAATTCTAAAAATAATCATTCTAACGTTCGCGTTGACAGAAGTGCACGCGAATCAGCGATAAACTGCGCCAAGCTCAGTTCTCACTGTTCGAACTTATTAGTAATTGTATAGACAACGTAAATCAGTGATAAAAATTGCCGTCCCCCGAACTGCGTACAGTGAAACGGCGCTATCGGGGGAACCTGCGGACCGTCGGCGTCGCACTTTCGCGCGAGAGGCTACCTCGGGATCGAGAGGGTAGACGCGGGTCGCAGGGACCAGCCGAAAAAACTCGCTTGTTATTCGCGTGCCGGTGAGATCCCGTCGTCGTCGGCACCGGGGATGCCGGCATCCCGACGCGATGGTGGGGCAAGACGGTGCCGGCCGCGGCGCGGGGCGAGCGGGAGAGTGCGACGTGCCGGGCTTTGGGGTTCCGTCGGGTGGTGGTGCCGGCGGTTTGTGAGAGGAGCCGACTGATGCCGATGCGCTCCGTGTCGCGCCGTGGCGAACCGGCGAGAAGGAGAGAGAAAGAGGGAGAGCGAGAGCGAGAGCGAGAGATCGAGCGCGAGAGCACGGGCGAGCAACGCGCGCGCGGCCAGCGCACATCGCACTCGCAAGGCGCGCAAGCCACAACGCACTCGCTCGACGCTCACGCTCGCGCCGCGCCGCCAGTCAGCGAGCGGTCGTCACCGGTGTTCTCACGGCGTGTCCCCGCCGTATGGCCATGCGTCGCCCCGTCGACCTGGTCACGATCGCAGGAGCACACATCGCCGATCGCGGAGTCGCCACCCCGGCGCGTGCGGGGACGTTGCGGCCAGCGCCGCGACTCACCCCAAGCGGAACAGCAGGCGAGACGCGCCGCCGAGCGCGTTGCTGCGGACGCAAGCGGTCGGCCTGGAGGATCGCCGCGTCGAGGTGCGATATCGTCGGAAGATTCTCGCCAAGTTGATCGCGAATCGTTACGCCGCTGGTTGCAGCTCCGCCGCCGTCGCCCGGTCGTCTCGGCTTGTACAAGGGGATCCGATCGCGCGCCTAGAGACGGTCAGCGAGAGGACCATCCGGCCGACGTGGCTTCCACCTGCTGACCACGCTCGCGACGCTCGCATCCCCCCGGGATAATTACCGCTGCGCGCGGCACGCAGCGGGAGGACCTTCCGCCTGTCGCTTCCCTCGGCCGAAGCGAGTACCAGTGTCATTCCCGATTTCCGCGCGAGTGCCGCCGTTCCCGTGTCTCGTCGTCGAGGACGGATTACGAGCGCGCGCGCATCGGTTCCGATTTCACGACGCGTCGAATTCCGAGTCGCTCGTACGCTTCGTGCGACTCGAGAGGCAGTGATCCCGAGCCGGAGTCGGAGTCAACGAGGAAGTTCGTGAAAGTGATCGCGCGATCTCGACTGGAGTGCGGCAGGGACAATCAAAGGGATAGTTCTCGGTTTTTTTTTCCAGAGAAAATCTCGTAGAATCCGACCGTTCGCGGTGCCAGTTCGACGCCTCGAACGCGAGGGAACTCTTGGTGCGACTCGAACAGTGGAGTCGGTCGTTTAACGCACCGGCGCTGTGCCGCGCGCCGAAACGCGACACCGCGAGGGAGACGCGGCGCGACCGCTCTTTGGCATCGTTACGTAAACGGCCAACCGGAGAGGTGGTTTTCTCGCGGGAGGACGTGAGCACGGAACGCCGAGCAGCGGCGCCAGGCGAGAGAGACCCCGCCGCTCGCCGTGCGCGACCGGGGAAAAAGGAGAAAAACGGAAGAGCGCCGCGAGACACGTGTCCATTATCGGCCGATCGCGCCGAGCCGATCGCGGGCGATCGAGAAAATCCTGTCCCGCCTCCGAAACGACGACGATTTCTCCGAGACGAGTTCGCGCGAGATCGACTGGTTTCGCGGCGGAAACGTTTCGCGGGAGATCAGGCTCGGTTACGCCGGGCCGAGACCTGACCGACGATGACGGAGGCGAGCGATCGGGCCCCGTCGATCGACTCTCGACGCGGTGTCGCGCCGACGACGCGCCGGGCGTCGACGTAGCGACCGGCGATCGCTCATTGTCCCGCCGGGAGCGTCGAGATAACGCGCGCGCGGAGCGCAGCGGCGACGGCGATCGCGACGATTCGTCATTTTCCCCCGGCGAGGAGGAGGATATAATTGCGGGAGGACAACGCTCGGGACTCGGGACCCCCGTTCGGCGTTGTTAGGGCAGTCGCCGGAGGGCGTCGGATCGGAAGGAAGTAACGTACGGTCCTCCGCCTCCTCCGCTCGATCGGCAACCATCGCGCGTCTCGGTGGTGTAATGCGCGCAGATTATGCGTCTCGCGGCCCTCCCGCCGGAGGAACGGAAACTAGAGGCGAGAACGAGCGAGAGATAATACGCTTGTTTGCGCGCTTCCTTCATCTACGATCTTCCTCTCGTTACCGCGGCGAGAAACCGCGTGCCCCGTGACTTCGGCACGGATCTTCGAGCCGCTCGGCGCCGCGGCTGGTGTCAACGGTGTCTATTCACGATCAAACGGTGCCCGCGTGCGTGTGTCGCCCGTATTTGCGTAACGTTACACGCGTTCTCGCGTGTGTGTAAGTGTGCCACGCGAGAGGAACCCGCGCCGCCGCCTCGCTTTTGAAATTCGTCCAAGGGGCTTTCGCAGAGATCTCGTGCGGCTCGAGGAGGTCCACGGACGTCCGCCGGCGATCTTTTCGGAGGCACGGGAGGACCATCATCGCCCGCCGATGCAACGCGAGAGGGCATCTTAGACCCGCGACTCGTGAGTGAATGGAGGTCGTCGCGCGAGATTTGAGAACGGCGAAAGTCATCGGGGGGTTCGAGGCGAGCGCACTTTTCCGCCGGCTTGTCTGAGGCGCGCGCGCGCGCGGCGACGTGGAAGAGGATCGAGTGACATTTCTCTCGGCGAACGAACGCGCGAAACGTCCGGTACCGTTATTCGAGCTTCATACGCAGAGCCGGGAATTCCATTTGCTTAGATCTCGAAGGCGAACCGTCGACAATAATATCTCGAGGAGCGTGCGCGTCGAGTAACTCGCGCGACGCCTCGCTCTTTCGTATTTCTTTTTCTCCTTTCTTCTCGCCTCGCACGAGCCACTCGCGGATACCCTCGATCGCCGGCACGTCCGATCTTCCGCTCAAGATCTTCGACCGGAGGACTCTGAAAAGTCGTGAGTCCCCCCGCGGGGAAGGTTGCAGGAGGGCTTTAACACGTCCGTGGTGCCGCCGCCGCCGCAGAAACTGAACGCTTTGATAGACTTTGAGTTGCAGCCACGCGGGGAACCCTACGTTGCTTCCTGGTGAGTGTTTACAAGAGATTACGCATGAGCGTTGAACGCGACGTGAAACATCGCGAATGCTTTTCGCGCGTTGAATCCGAGTCTTTCTCGAACATGACACGCATGAACCGTCGTGCGAACGAGCGAGTGTGCGTGTGTGATATTTCTCTTAATTATGGTACGAATTAAAAATGGAGTAGCGCTCGATCTGTTCTCACAGCTGAGCGCGAATATTTATTTCTCGCGGTAATTATTCACCCGCCGGGTTTGCAGAATCGTTGACAGGATAATTTATCGATTGACCGTAGCCGCGGCCGCCGCGAGTCGCGCCGTTGATTTTTTTATTTGTTTTGCGCCGCGTGTGTCGAAATTAACATAATCAAGTATACGAGCCTAGGAACGGGGCCCCGAGCGCTAACTAGTCTCGGGTAGATAAGGTAAAAAAAAAGGAGGCAAAAACGCGGGAAACGCGATATCCTTGCGGACGCGTGCGTACGTGCGTGAGAGCCTTTATCTCGACGTCATCGGCCGCGTGCAGCGCAAACAATTCGAGGGAGACGTTCAACCTTAACGCGCCGGATTTCGACGGCGATCGTGTATTATCGCGCGAAATAATCCGCGAGGCTGAAAGAAGCGAGGGAACTGAGAGGGAGAGTCGCCAAAGATACGAGGCAGAGAGAAAGATACACGTGGTGTATCCATAGAACCGCACATTTCTGCCCCGTAGATCATTGCGATAAACGTCTGACGGTACGCGGAGAGAATTTCTTCTTAAAATTCGCCTGAAGATCATGTAATCGTGGGACAACGTGGCATTCCGAAGAACCTCACGAGAGTTTCGTGAAATTTTACCATACAGTTACGTGATTTTCGGAGTAAGTTTCAAGAGAAAATTCTCTCGGTACACTGAGAAAAATGTCCGATTAAATATAACCGGATAATCCAATTACATAATAACAAACGGATACGAGCCGATGAAAAATGTGATCGGTTTGTCAATCAGGTTTCATCGGTAACTGCATTTCATCGGATAAATTCGTGATTTAATCGGAAAACGTAATCGGAAAAATTCACCATCGGAAACGCTATTTAATTGGTTTATCCGATGAAAAATTTTCTCAGTGTGGTTATTATTTATTCACGACGCGTGACGTCGAACTCTTACTCTGGGAAAAAGAAGACAATCGGCAACTGATTTTGGCGCCCACATTTAGTAATCGAATTATTTGTTCGTAACTCTATTCTTTTACAAATTTTACCCCGCGTAACTGTAAAAATCGCAATTAGCTATTCTATCCAAGATTTTTAAGTAACACTAATCAATTCTCTCAATTAGTTCTGTCGGTATTCAGTAACGCAAAGATAATTTTCACTCAAGAGGCACTAACCGAAACGTTAAGTTGCTTAACTACAAAACAAACCGGTCAAAAATTTTTCCAGAGTAGCGTGTTACGAACAATCCAAATAATTCGAGTACTAATTGTGGGCCCCGAAAATGGGTCGCCGTCTCTTTTTTCCCAGAGTACGGTTCCCCCTCAAAAACCCATCGCTTTTCAATCATTCGTAATCCCGAAGAGAACGCGATCGAGTGAAATCACCCCGTGCAGTCGATGCGAGCGCGAAACGTGAGATCGTAAATCCTGGTTGCACCGTTTCGCGGGATACGCCCCGTTAACTCGCGGGTTAAACGGCGCAGTCCGCCCATCTTTCGGGGTGAACGACGCTCTCCTCGTTCGCTCCTCACCCTCCCCTTTCTTCCCGTCCCGGAATCGGTGCGCGGAATCGGGGGAGGAGATCGTGTGCTCGACCTCTCGTCGATTTCCGATCGGGTTAAGCAAACACACGGTCGGTTCTCACCTCTATCGCGATAATGGCTGTAATTTCGGCAGCTTCCCGGTCCTTCGCCTTCGTAACCTCCACCCTCCTCCCCCCCTTCCTCTCTCGATTTCACGTACGCGTACGCGCAGATTGCAGAGGCCGATCGCGGCGGATTTGATTGCATGGCGCGCGACCACCGATTTATTAACGCTCTGAGCGCTCGGCGACTCCCCTCCTCCCGCCTGCACCCGCGTCGATCTCACCGAGTGAAAATCGCCTACCCCGAGGTAACGTTCCTACGTTCCTCTCCCGCGCAAGTACGTAGTCAAGCGAGCTTACCACGCGCGACGGCCTCGTGCTCGCGTTTCACATTTCCATCGAGGGCACGTCACGGCCCCTCGACACGGAGGCCGCGAGAGGGTACCGGCGTCGTGTCCTTTTATCCCTAATGAAGCAACGTATCAGCCGCTCGCCGCTTCCAGCGAGATCGCCTTATTAATCGCCGCTGTCCGCGACGCAAATGACGGCCATCTATCAGGCCCGCATTTTACTATTGGCCTCGCGCGACGCGGAGCGTGCGGCGCGGTCCGCCTTCTCTGTGCGCGTGCACGTGTTGCACGCGGCTCGATCGCGGTTCCCCTCTGTATGAGTGCGCGCACGTACGCACCCAGCATCCAGGCGCGATGCCCGCGAGAGCGAGACGGGCGAACGGCCGCGCGGAGCACGCAACGAGGTGCACATCCGACGTCTGGCCGTCGACTCCGGTGAGCATCATCCGACAAGAATCACGGATGAACGACGCATTTTCCGCCGCAACATGTTACCGCGTGTCAATAGCGGCTTTCAGACATTTTTTTATCTGCTCCGCGCGCGCGCGCGCGCTCGTCTCGCTCCTAAACCGGTATTACCCCCCGCCGTATAAAGTAGATACGCGTGTATATTCAGCGATACGCTGAAACAAGTCAAAGCGAGTAAGCCACTGGGCTCGTCCGCCTTACGAGCCGATTCACTTTCGAGTCCCGTTCGCGCCGAGTCGCGCTACGCGGTGGCTCGTTCGTCCGACGAGAGCTTGAGAAAAACGCGCGGAGTCGTATATCTCGGGCTCAGGCTTTATCTAATTACTCGGCACGCGTAAGCTGCGTTCACAGAAGTTCTCCAGGTATCTCGCCGGAGAATTGCGCGATATTGTGTGCGAGCTACTTTGTAGCGGAGAGATAGGTGAGAGAGAGAAATGTATATAAATATAATTACACGTGCGCGGAGATAACGAAGTCATCCGAGGCAATCAACGCGATTTGCGCTGCAATCTCCTCCCCCCCTCCCCTCCCCACTCGATCGCGTTATAATTGGTGACTCGAGTGCACGTCGCGTCTTTTTTCCTTTCTTTTCTCTCCGGGCGACAGGAATTTTATCGCCGCGCGAGTCAGAGCGCCGATCGGGGCGTTATCCTCGATCGCTGGCCTTCGCTTAAGCGACACAATGATAACGCGGATTCCGCGGCCTTTTTTACTCCGCTCCGGCGAGATTAATTGCGATCCTCCGTGTAATTTGCCGCCGCGGCCGATCGCGGACGTCCCCGCGGCGCGTCGGGGGACCCCGCGGTACAGTTTGTTTAGCCACGTCCGTCCGCACGCCCGAAAACATGCACGCGCGTATTAATGCGGGGGTGGGGATTAGCTGTGAATGAAACTAACCACTGCGCGGCTGCCCTGAATGGGCGACCGCTGCGGGGGAGAGTGGAGTGTATTTCCGTACGTGTTTATAGGCGTGGATGCGCGGCCGGAGGTACTGTCGGGACATTTGAAACGTAGCAGATCCGTCGTGGCGGATCTAAGGGTGGTCCAGGGCGGGTACGGTCGGCAGAGAGCGGTAAGGGGGGGGGGGAGGGGGAAAGGGATCCTGCCCACTGACTGTCGTCGAACAAATAACGACTATTTTCGGCCGCGCTGCTCGCGACTGCAGGCGTGCGAGGGTCTTCGCGAGGAGGGTACGAAATTTACGCGCGTCTACTCTGGGAAAAAGAAGACAGTCGACAACCCATTTCGGGGCCCACAATTAGCAATCGAATTATTTGAATTGCTCGTAACTCTACGCTGGGAAAGATTTTGACCGTTTCGTTTTGTAGTCAAGCGACTTAACGTCTCGGTTAGTGCCTCTTGAGTGAAAATTATCTTCGCGTTACTGAATATCGACGGAACTCATTGAGAGAATTGATTGGTATTACTCTAAAATCTTGGATATAGATAGAATAGTTAATTGCGACTTTTAGTTGCGCGATTAAAGTTACGAACAATCCAAATAATTCGATTACTAATTGTGGGCCTCAAAATGGGTCGCTAACTGCCTTTTTTTTCCCCAGAGTAGGCGACGCCAAGGAGTCACGGAGACTCTCGTTACCGTCGTCGCTCACGCGGCGCCATTATTCGCCGGCGCCGTTAATTCTTTCGAACGTCGCGGCCGCTCGCGGGGAACATCGATCTCGCGGACGCGATGACAAATGCCTCGATGGAGATATACGTCAAGCCCACGTCGCGCGCGCGCGCGCCTCCTCGTTGTTCCCATCGGAGGCGACGATCCTACGCGGAGTAACGAACGGTGCTTTCAATAGAGACATCCTATCGAGACAGACGCACCTGTATTCTTTCGCGACGCCCACGCGGGCGCCACGTCCTGCCAGGAGACGCAGAGGGAGAGGCGGAGAACGGTGGTCTTTTTATCTGGGGAATGCCTGCTCGATAACGGCCCGTGCGATAATACTCTTCAGAGTCTCGAGGTGACCGAGGGGTAAACCGCCGTGGGCATGGTGGTGTACAAATTTGCGGCGTCACTGGGCATTGCAGGGCATTTTTGGGCATTAGCGCGAATCAGACTAGCGATTGCCAACTCGGATGGGATTGGGATTGGCGATTGACGACTGTCCTCAAGCCAATGAGAGTCGATTGAATCGCTGGCTGCTGTGCTCTCATTGGCCAGAAGACAATCGCTAATGCCAATCTAATCCGCGTTGACAATGGCTAATCTGATTCGGCTTTTAGGCCTTGCTGAGGCATCATAAAGATAAAATAAGATAATAAGATAAAGTAATGCCCGTCGGGCGTAAAGCCCGTATCAGACTACGGATTGAGATTGGGATTAGATTGAAATTTGACCAATCAGAGTAAAAGTTACTGAACTTAAAATTAGTAAACTTTACTGTGATTGGTTAAATTTTAATCCCAATCCCAATCCGTAGTCTGATACGGGCTTTAGTAGGCATTGGTGTACGCGATTTTGGCGGTTTAGACGAAAGAGGTTTAGACGACATTAGTCGAGTCTGATCTCTCTCTCTCTTCTGCCTGCTGCACCCCTCGAAGACCACACGCACGGTTGCTCCATCGAGAAAAGTGCGAAACGCTCTCGTATCGATCGCCAGATATCAGCTGGCGATTTTTCGCGCGACGTATCTCTGCGAGGTTCTCGCGATTCTTGAAGACGTATTTTATCTGCCATCAGCGAGATTAGCAATCTCCGCCGGTATTTCGCAGCTCGCGATTGTCGCCGGTATTTTTCTCGACCGTATTAAACTGTTACGTCGACCAGGAAACGAGACGATCGGTCTCTCGATCGCGTTCGATAAGCGCGGAACGAGCGCGATCCATCATTTACATTCTCCACCATTCATTTTGACATCCTTCCCAATCTGGATACCGTGGGAAATCGCGACGCTCGCCGCGACCGGTGAGCTCCTCGCGGCGGGTGAGAGAAAGTTACGAGGGCGCGGCGCAACGAGCCTCTTCGCGAGTCGAAAAAGCCGATCGTCGATTTCGTCGACGTCGGAACCGGCCGCGGATCGGCCTTACGGTACCGTTCACCTACCGTTACCGGCACACGCCGCGGACCAATGGCGCGGCGCGGGCCCGTCGATTGGTCGATCGCGACGCAATTAACGAGATAAATTTACCTGCGAGGTGGAACGACCGGCCGCGCGCGGTCGCGCGGCGGAGACGCGATCGAGATCTCGCGCCGTCGCGCCCCGGCTTCGAGAGAAGTCTCGGCGATTCGCGACGGCGGATTCGTCGCGGCCGCGATAATTGCGAGCGCCGCTAAGTCGATCGCCGGCCGATCGACCGAAATAGCCCTTTGTAGGGCCCGGGATTAATTAGTCATGCCGCGTGCCGCGCGTGACAGTCCGACGGAGCTGGTCCCCGTCTCTACGTCTCGCGCGAAATCCCCGTCGCGTTTTCGTCGCGGCTGCTTATCCGCCTTAACGTTTTAAGCCGACAAGCGTGCGTCCGACCGCGAGGCACGCAGCGAATTTGCACACCTCACCCTGAATGATCGCCCCGCGGATGAATCACGTCGGCTAAACGCGTCGCATCAACGAGCTACGGTTTTAGACGCATCATTAGAAATAACAAACCACGCGCGATCCGATTCCACGGGCATTTTCATGGCCCCGCCGAAAAGCTGTCTTTCATTTGACAACTCGTGTACTTCTCTCCCGCGGCCCCGGGGTTCCTTTTGCTCTCCCTGCTTAGATCGCCCGACAATGCCCCTTCGTACACCTTTGATACATTTAGCGATTTTTTTTCTGTTTCAAAGTTTCACTCTCGACGCTCGATGTGCGCGAGGCGCGCGCCGGCGAGTCTGTAAGTTCAACGCTTTTGATGTCTCGTTATTTCAGGAAGCGATATATCATTTCGCGTCAACGGCGCGATGTCCGAAACCGATCCCGACGTCGAGATATGTTATAATTGCTCACGCGAGAGTTCAAACGTGAAACCTGCGAAATATCTGTGTACTACTTGCGCACTATTTGTACGCACGTGTACCCGCTATAATTAAAACCTATTATTGACTGCTTCCGCCTGCAATTACGAACTTGCGATTCAATTAATTTCCACCCGCAACGAGCGAGCAGTCGGGCCGCGCGTTTTGGGGTAACCTCGGTGTCCCGAGATTACACCAGACGACATTATTGCGTTCCACGTCAATTAGCGTTTCACGCGACGTGTGATATAATTGGGAACGATTCGCCGAGCTGTTTCGGGACGAGGCGAGGGTGCCGTTGTCACTCGAGTTGACAAAAGATACGAGCCACGCGCGTTCCCGCCCTTACGTGAAGGAAAATATTGGAATGAAAAATAAACCGGTGAAGCATTCGCGAGGACGTTGGGTGCTACAAGTGGTGAAGAAGCGCGCGCGCGCGCCTCCGAGTGACGGGCGAAGCACTTCGATGACAGTGCCATGCGTATTCAAATTTAAGTACGGAATACTCGACGCGGGAAGACGGGTGACATACACCGCGGGCATTATAATTCCCGTTTTTTGTGGACACTTTCTCTTCACGACTCGCGCGTTGTATCCCCGACGTGGATCTCCGTGAATTCTCTTCAAGCAGGAAGGGGAGGGGAATTCGAAGACGCGGAGCGCGCTCGTGCGGATGGAATCCGTGTCGAAATCCGTCGAAATCGTAAACGCAAGGAGAATTCGGGTCCGCCTGCACAAAGTTCGGCGTTACATTCCGACGTGACAGTCCGCCCCAGCTCGATCGAGACCGCAAGACGTTTACCGTGCGAGTATCCGCACGAATATTGGCACCGGGTCGACGTTCGTCAGACGAGCACGCAAATAGGCGGACGGGGGGAGTTTAAAATAGCGCGTCGCCGCGGTGCCTATATGTTATGGATCTTTTCTTATTAGGCGCGCACTTATCGCACAGCGTGCGTTCCGCTTCCGCGATAACGCGCGTCCGGGGCTCCTAAGCGGGGGCCTTAAACGATCGATGACGCCCGTACCCGATATGTGCGTCCCGGTGCGTCGAGACCCGCGATCCTCGTAGGCGTGACTTACGGCGCGGACGGGGCTCTTTCGCGGCCGAGACATTATCATAACTTGGCGCGACTAATTGGACGCGGCGGGACGGCGATCGCGCGAGGACGTCATTAGCGGTCATCTCTCGCGCGGAAACGGAAATCTCTCACGATTGTGATTCCCTGTTATGTCACAGAACGTAGATCGCTAAATCACACTCATCGCCGCGATCGTATACTGGCCTCCGCGTTATCTCGATCGCGTGCACGGCAAGACCGGCTGGGGCAAAAATAGCTAACATTAAATGTTGCCGTATAAATAGTAGAGGCATCTGCATTGTTTTGTGTTGCAACATTCACCAAGGGCCAGTTTCGCAAACGTCGGTTAACTGCTAACCAAATGTTAACTGATTCTCTGTCTCTTCTTGGATAATAAGATAGAAAAAGACAGGGAATCGATTAAACTCTGGTTAACAGTTAACGGACGTTTGTGAAATTAGCCCTAAGTTCGCCGCACAAAATGCATATAGTTGTCTCCATTACTTATCATGCCTAGCACTAGCAATGCCTAGTAATGTCCAGTGGGCATTATTTAATTTTATTATCTTATTTTGTCTTGTCTACCTCGTTTCGTCTTATTATATCTTGTTTTATCTTATTTTATAATGCCCAAACTAATGCCCAAAAAGTGCCTAGCAATGTCTAGCAATGTCCAGTAACGCCGCAAATCTGCACACCACAGTGCCCTCAGCGGTTTACCCCTCGGGTAACAATTAGGGATGGACGGAAATTACTTGATTATTTAAACATAGATGCTTTTCGACAATACGACCCGAAGCGAATTAATGCACCGCACATCCCGGCGTCAATATATTCCGCAAATGAATTATGCATTTCTATAACTGAGGCTACCGTACATTAGTTGCACGCGTAACGTTCGCGGTGCGTAACAACCGCGGCCGCTCGACACACGAACCCCCGTGGTCGTCTAGGGTTTAACGTCGCGGGAGTGTCATAATTCATAACGGTCGTCGTACGGGAAGGGCCGTTATCGGAGAATTTTTGCAATATTATACTTCGGTCACGGTGAACGCGCGCCCGCGCGTTCGGCGCGAACCGGCTGCGAGTCCTCCTCTCGGCCACGCGGCGACTTCCACCTTGAAATTTGCATTACCGTTGCGCCGCGCGCGACCGCGGCGTCTCTTTCATCCTGTCTCGTTACTCGGCTAATTTGGCTTTATCCGCAAACAACCTCGCGACGCGCCCGCGACGCGAGCCGCGCGGCGCGATTTTTCGCGGCGCGGCCGCGCTCGCGGTTTAGCGCGGCCTTCGGCGACGAGAACCCCGGCGCGATCTCTCTCGTCGCCGGTAAGTACCGTTGCGAGAGGTGTAAATTAAACGGCGATTAGCGGGTGAAACCGCGACGGGCTCCCGTCTGTAAAGTGATTATTATAAAGATGTTCGCGATAGGTTTACGAGTCTCGGCCCCGCGAGGAGTTGCCATTAACGCGTCGGCAGATAATACTCGTTACATTGCGCCTGCTGTAACGATAACATGCCGGTATTATGCGTCTTTTACTGGAGGATATTTTAGGTGAACTCTTGGACAGAAAGATGCGTACACTCTCTTTAATGCCAGTTGCCAATATCGCGCCTTCAATTTTATGACAGCCATTATTTGTTATACTTGCAGTAGCGCGCGGTTAAATCTTTAACGGGGAATAATTTTGTGCGTCGTCTAGTTATCGAGTTACGTCAGTCGCGTAATAATTTAACAATAGTTCGGACTTATTCAACGTATGGGAAGTCACGAGAAAGCCAGTACAGTGCTATTCATTAATGCCTGATGTTGTTTCAACGATATTACTTCAATGACACTGATCTTATTGACACATCGAATGAAAAAAAAAGATTGACTTATTATATTGAGACGAGAGTAACTTATATAAAGTTTATATAATATATTCTTGCGTTTAGAATAAATTTTCGCCGAGGGGGAAACCGCTGACCGAAATCCTGTACACCAATGCCCACTAATGTCCGGTGGGCATTACTTTATTTTATTATTTTATTTTATCTTATTTATCTTGTTTTATCTTATTTTACAATGCCTCAGTGGGTGTGGGAATAAAGATTACGAAAATGTGAATCCTAGTGAAACTGAAGTCCAGGCATTAGAATAGCATTGTACGCGAAGCTTCATACATTCTTCTTACATTCTTGATACGCAGCTTTGCCAGCGAGGATTGTTAACAGACATCTCAAATGGCAAACGCACGGCGAAAGATTAAATTAAGAAAGTACGATTTTTGATTGGATTCTCGGCGACGAATGACATTATCACAGCTGACGTATAAATAAATTCACGCGCTTTATTATCCGCCATTCAGGTTTCACCTCGGCGTATTACGACTGCTTCGCGATTTAATTACACTCGCCCGCGTTTTACGATCTTTTTCTCCACCATTGTGTCCTTACAATCAATTTATTCCTCGGAGTGATTTGACGTTTGTTTAGAATGCGATTATTTACGCCTTGATTTACGCTCATCTATAAAGCCGATGAAGAGATATTTTTTACGACGTGACTCCGTGAAAAGCGCCACTTGACATTTCCCAGGCGCGTCGTTAGCGTGTCGATTTTACGTTACGTATCGTTGGCCAAGTACGACAAGAGGTCCTTTTGTCAGACCTACGCGAGCGTGTCGAATGCGGCCGCGTATCAATTCGACACATTGATTCGATCCGTCGAGAGGGACACACGAGACGACTGTATACGATCGTTACTTTCATTTCACGGAACTGACTTTGCCACCCGCAGAAATACGCGGCGAGGTGACTCGACGACAATCAAGCTTTTTAGTCGACATTACCGCACGCCTCCGTGGTCGAATTGGTGAGACGCCCGCCTTAGAGATTAGGGAAGTCCAGTTTCAAACCCCGGCTGAGGTAATATTTTCCGCAATAAATTATCTGCATTAAAACACTGGCCGGTTAATGTCGACTAAAGAGCTTGATTGTTGTTTATTGCTGGCAACTTAAAGAGATTTCTACGTTTGACTCGACGACGTTCAACGAGCCTACGAAGAGTTCACCTGGTCCGATATCTCGTGTCACCTCGCACTTTGTATATCGTCGCGAGTGAGTAAGCGCTCAATCATTTCTGCATTTAACAAATTGAACGGATCGTCGCGTCTGTAAACACGTCGTCGTGTCGGGGAGACACGGAATGTTTATCGAAACCATAAACGGCGCGGAATTGGTTGGTAGCCGAGGCGCGATCGGGACCTTACAGACGTTTATACGCCACTTGCGATAAGTGGCGTCGTAAATGCGATTGAGTGCAGCGTGCCTTACCCCGGGCACAATGCGGTGTTTCGGCACGCCTCGTTGCGAGTTTCCGCGATCAAACGCCAATGGAATAAATTGCCGATTGCGTGTAATGCGACGTCTGCAGTGAGATTTTCAAGACGGAGGACAGTCACTCACTAAAAGTCAATCAGTGGATTATCACTGAAAACAGTGAATAGTCACTAACTGAATAGTCACTAACTTCCAGTTACAAGTATACTAATGAAAATCAGTGGCTATTCACTGTTCACAGAGAAAATCCACACTGAAAAAAATTTCTGGTTGAATATGGACGAATCAGATAATTCCTTTAGGATTTACCAGAATTCCTGTAATCCTACAGAAATTCTGGTAAATCCTAAAGGAATTCTGGTAAATCCTAAAGGAATTATCTGATTCGTCCATATTCAACCAGAAATTTTTTTCAGTGCACAGATTGACTTTTAGAGAGCACCTACCGCGATCGAATGTGAGGAGAACAATTGGGCTGCGAGCGGTCATTTTCTTAAATCTCACGTCTTAAGATCTCATTGTAGACGCCACGTAAGGTCGAGATAAGGCGGTACGCGGATACGTCGTAGTCGCGTTAGTATCGAACGTAATCGCGCGTTCGATAGAAGAGTCGTGTCTAAAGCTCGGAAGGATTACGTGAGGTAAGTTGCAGAATATAGAACGTTACGAGCGATAAATCACGGGCCGGGATAGAATAAGGGCGAAAAAAGCTGAAGTGAATATACGACGTACACGCGTGATTTTCCCCATTGCGCCAAACACGCGAGCGGTCTAGCCGCCTTCGATTCAACGGCACACGATACAATGGCCGGTATTCATAGTCCGTTTTTATACTTAAGATCATCTTAAGTATACTCTTAATGTGTTGTTAACCAATCACAGAGCCGCATTAGCCTTTTAAGACAACACTTAATATGATTTTGAAATAAGAATCGACTATTAAGGGGATGCTGGAGTGATTCTGCACTTTTGCACCTTTCTAACCTAAAAACTGTCAGTTCGCAGAAACATTTGTGTAATATACAAATTAAATGGCTTACGTGTACAGATCGAAAGCAGCTTGCTATTCCGGCCAAATGAAAGAACAATATGGCATCACTGAAACTAAGTTTGTAAGTCTAATAAAAAATAATAGTGAGCAATACACATACTACATGTACTGTATGTATGTGTTGCTCACTATTATTTTTTATTAGACTTACAAACTTAGTTTCAGTGATGTCATATTGTTCTTTAATTTGGCCGGAATAGCGAGCTGCTTTCGATCTGTACACGTAAGTCATTTAATTTGTATATTATACAAATGTTTCCGCGAACTGACAGTTTTTAGGTTAGGAAGGTGCAAAAGTGCAGAGTCACTCCAGCATCCCCTTAATACCGGCCTATTTTTCCTACTAAATTGCTTACGAGAATCAATGGGGATGCGGAGTTTTAGATCAGGTGACTCAAGACTAAATCCTGATTGGCTCTCGTAAGCAATCCGGTAGGAAAAATAGTATCGTCCGCCGTTGGCTTTAAGCCCGTGTCCTCTCGTACTCTCTAAAAGTCGATCAGTGGATTATCACCGGAGAACCGAGGGGAAACCGTTGACCAAAATCTTGTACATCAATGCCCACTAATGCCCACTAATACCCAGTGGACATTACTTTATCTTATTATCTTACTTTATCTTATTGTATCTTTATAATGTCCCAGCAAGGCCTAATGCCCAAACTAATGCCAAAAAAGCCTAGTAATGCCGCAAATCTTTACACCACAGTGCCCTCAGCGGTTTCCCCCTCGCTGAAAATAGACGAGACAGCCTCGGATCCGATTGGCTGAATCGTGATTCGCGATACGTAGTGTGACACGGGCTTTACTCGGTTGCCCCCGGTCCGTGGCCCGGCAACGCGCGTAACCCTCGTTTACGAGTGCCGGCCGTTATCCCTTACAAAGTCCGCTTAACAATCCGACGAGCGAGAGCGCGTTTCGCGACAACGTGTTCCGCGAATGACAATTGATTTTGTAAGTAACGATGTCACTTTACGCCCACTTATGATATACGGGCCGCGCGTCGAGATTGTCCGCGCGGATCCGAGGCGACAATAAAATTTTAACGCGGGCATAAAAGCGCCACCGTCCGCCCCTCGATACCCCAGGCCGAGAGAGAGAGAGCCCAGACGGATATTTGAGAATACGGCCCTCAACCGCAGCGCGACGGCCGTCAGAGCATAAATAAGCGGAAATCCAACGCGAGCGTTTTGCGCGCGGCCCGATGAATATTTACGCTGACATTTAGACTTCCATTACCCCGGCTCGTGTGTGTACGCGCCCGCAGTCAACGGGAGAACAATGGTCGTCGTAACCACCGCGAAGAATCAATCCCCGTGATTTATCGCCGGTCGCGGATAAATAAATAATAAGTAGCGACCTATGGATAGATAGATCGAGAGATGGTCTCCATCGGCCGAAAAATCCTGCCTCTCCGTCGCGTTGAAATTTCACATCGCGATTTTCCTTGGATTTGATTTATCTCGGGCTCTCACCGCCGCCAGTGAGATATCCTTTATGCCCGCGAATCGATTTCTCTATATACATATGTATTAACGATTTATGGATCGGATTTGTGTTACTCGGCTGTACGTGGCGGATTTAATCCGACGTGCACGATCGGCGCGCGACCTCGGTAAAAATTCCGATCGCCCGGGCATGATCCTTATCCGGGCCCCGGCAAAAGAATCTAATTGCCGGCGCACGATCGTTATCGGCGCGCGGAAAAATTGTGACGGCCGGTACACGATCGTCTCGTTTCCTCGAAAAAATTCTGATTACCGGGAAGCGAGCGAGGACAGCCGGCATTAATCGGCGCTAATCGCGCCCGCGCGGTAAGTACCGTTCGATTAATGCCGAGAGCGGAGAGTCGAGCGAGCGTCGCCCGCGTGGACGATGGACCTAATTTACGATTTACCCTCGCAAAATCCGCGCGATAATGCCCGTTCGCGAATCGCGCCAATGACTAAGGGCTCATTAGCCACGCGCGTTTTTTTTACGAATGACGGGGACGCGCTTTATTAGCGCGTATTCCGTCTGCGAACTGCATCAATTAGAAGCGTCGCGAACGCATACGGGACTTGATAGACGCGTAATTAGCAGATACCGGCCGCTTATCCGATCCCGGCTAACCCGTATCTGATGCTAAATTATGCGCACACCTCTCGTCCCCGACCGGCGACACGACGCCACGCGGAGCTCTCGTTTACGCTGTATTCGTTATCGTTCATCAACGGCCGCCTCACTTTCTGCCTAATAAACTCCACTTTTATATCGCAGGTAAACTGCGTGTAAACAGTACAGTTTCCGAGTACATTTGTCACTTTCTTGCGCGAGACACGATCTATCTATTATCGATAGATACTCTATCGAGTACCGCGCCACGATATGTCGCAAAAATGTGCCTTACCCACGCCAGGGAGTTCTCCGAGTTCTCGTAGTCCGGATTTCCGCTCGCCTCGCCCGCTGCGCTCACTTTCGTACGGCGTGGGACCACCTACGCGCGCACATTGAACGTCGATTAGCAACCCGCAATAAGTCACCGAATGCCGTAGCTAGCGGCTATATGCGTTCCAGCATTACCGGCTCATTTCATTCACACTGCCCGTAATTTTGGCCCCGCGAAAGAATAATGGCGAAATACGCAGACGTTCCCCCGGAGGGGACCGCTCTACGGCCCCGCGTGGATGCACCTGCCGATTTTACACGACACTCGGGCTTAAAACCGTCCAGCCCGATCGGCCCGATCCACGCGAGACAATGAACGGCCGTCTCCCGTTTCTTCGTCTCTCACTATCACGCACGCGTGTCGATACGTAAACGTACCAGTCTGCGAACACGTATATAATTTAGGCTTCACACACCGAGCGATAATTCTTCGATAATAATAGATCAGATGTGTTCTCCAATTTTGAAATTGAATGGCAAGAATTAACCCTGTTCTACACTTTAGAATTGTTGTCCCGAATATTTTGCGTACGACAGATAACGCGTTCGAGTTGTTATCTACACCAATCTGTGTTCCTGTTCGAAGAAGAGGTATGCTAACGATACCCAGACACACGCCGCGAGTACGCGAGAGTAACCGCCGTAAATATCCAACGGTCGCGGAAAGAATCAATCAGCACAATCGCAGCACTAAATCTCTGTCAATAATTGTGTCGATGAAAAATCAACTCTTTCCCGGGAATATGTTGGAGCGGTACGTAGCGTATATATCGATATGCAAATAATGGTCGCGCAGTCGAAAGGTTGCTGATTAGTATCGCGACAGGCATTAAACTTGGCGTAACGTGAGCAATTTGATTGACGTAATTAAAAGAGTTATTTTGTTTAGCGATAATGCGGCGCGAAGTCGAGTGTTCCGAGATTTTGCAATCGTTTGAAAATCACCGATTAGCATTTTTGAACCGGCAATCATTTCTCGTAATATCAGATACACGTCGCACGGAAGTCACTGATTTCTCTTTAATCTCCCGCTTCACGCGAACGAACGCGAGCCGAGCGGGACAGACGCAGAAAAGGAACGCGGACGATTTATGCGACGTTTCAACACGCCGCGTTGTGTGTTGGCGATTTAGATTTAGGACCCCAGAGGGGAAATCCTGATAAATTCTTAGACGAAAAGTAAGCGGTTTCTCGGCTGTCCGCAACCGAACGCGCGTCCGCAAATACGATTATCACCTATAAATTTACGGATGGACGTAAACTCCTTCGGAATTCCGCTTCGTCGATTATTAATTGAAACAAAACCGCCATATGTACGCGATACGTATAGGATTTCAACCGTAAAGTCGACTCGCACGCTCAAAATCGCGACAATGTTAGGCTGTGCAGCCGACTATTATTCAAGCATTCGAGCGTATCCTTACGCTCTAAATGTCCTCCTCGCCACGAAAAGCTTACAGGACTCGCTACATCGGACCTGTTCGCCAGATGTATTTTTTCGCTTGTCCGATAATAATATCGACTCGACTCTCCCCTCAAACTACAGGAAAATGGCCGTGAGATCGAACAATAGATCCTGTCCGTTGTCGGTAGATTAAACAAGTTGTCTATTATACGATACAAAACATTCTTGGAAGTGATTGTGTATCTGATAAAAATGTGCTGTACTTCTCTTGTTTCAGGATGTAGATACACAGGGAAAAAGATTAACGATACTCGCCACAATTGTCTGTGACATTTAACTTAAATATCAATCGGGCTTTGGAACTTTGGGATTAACAAATAACAACACTAACTATTTGCGCTGACTTTTAGCAATTTGTTGTTACGGGGAGCCTTCCTCTCTTTTTAATTATTGCGAATCGCACGAACGCTATGGCCCGATTTTTCACTTTCTGGTTAATTGTTAACCAGAAGTTAGTCGATTCTCTATGTCTTCTTAAATAGTGATATAAAAAAAAAGATGGAGGGTCGCCCAACCTCTGGTTAACCGTTAACCAGAAAATGAAAGCTGGACTTGTGAGATACAGCACTGATTGTGAGAAGACAGCGGTGTCATGTTAACATCAAGAGCGCCAAATACGTATTATTTCGTAAACAAATGGCGAAATTGAAACTTAGTCGTCCGGGCGGATCGGCATTCCCTAAAGAAGCGCTTTTAAATCATCGTTAGGCCGGTGCGTCAGATTACTAATTGAACGAATTGATTGTTTCGCCCCTATATCGGGCCAATCGATCGTCCGCCTGAAAGCTTTGGCCGTATAATGGCGCCGCGGCCTGATTTACGAACTTTCATTCGATAAAGTGAGTTTCTAGGCACAAGCCTCTTCGTTCGTCGGGCCGATAATCTCGGGTCGTTTGTGTTTCGAGGCAATTATACGCGTGACCGGGACTCTGTGTTCCAAATACACAAAATTGCTTCATTTCGATATACGACGATCAGAATTCTCATTCTCACACGTGATTATCATTTAGAAGTCGTTAATCCAAAAGTTTCAACATATTTTGCAGCGTATAAGTATGACAGCGTAAACCTGTCAAATTAGGATTAATTATCTCTGCACTGAGAAAAATGTCCGATTAAATATAATCGGATAATCCAATTACATAATAACAAGCGGATACATCCAATTAAATTGCATATCTGATGAAAAATGCGATCGGTTTTTCAATCAAATTTCATCGGATATACAATTTAATTGGATATATCCGTTTGTTATTATGTAATTGGATTATTCGATTATATTTAACCGGACATTTTTCTCAGCGTGTATTATCACCATTTAGCTGCTTTTTATCGAATAATTCTGTTATATTTTATACTAATTTTAAGTTATTCCCTCAAGAAAATATTGATTATAATGGAGCGACTCTTAACGATTCCACGCTGCAATTCATATTCGATGTATCATCACCATTGAACTGCTTTTAATCGAATCATTCTGTTATATTTTATACTAAGTTATTCCTTCGACAAAAAATATTGATTATAGTGGAGCGATAAGCTCGTCCTCATTCTATCTGTTTAGATTGATTTCACCAGATTTGTTATTCGCTCTCGGAGAGTGTGTACGCAATGATACGCGGCGTTTATTTCTGCTCCCCGACACACGCGTGATATCTCACGGAAGTAAATGCATGGCGTTAGCGATTGCGACGTGTACGATCGGCGCGGCCAAAGACCGCAGAGAAATCGATGGATATTGTAACAGATTATCAAACGTAATTTTAACTGATTTTCTTACCGCTGGGAACGCGATCGTTTAATCGCGTCTCGTATCTCGTATTCGCGTGCTTATCTGCTGCGTCATTATGGTTCGTGCATTGTTGCATCGGGTATACCTGACGGACGCGATGCTTCGATCAGTCGTGGCCTAACGATCTATTAATCAATTAAACTTACGCAAGATACATACGTCATTTATCATTTCGTCGAGTTTGACATTCGACAGTTTCGAGAAACGTGTGAATTTTATTACGGATTTTCAGCACGTTCTTCAACACTAGTTCAATCTGGTCGGGTAAGAAATATAATCGAATAGTCGCACGTATATCGCGTTATCTTTTACGGCCTCCCTTCTACCTTTTAGACTCTTGGGACTCTCAAACTTGTTCCCCGATGTCCACGGAGAGCGAGGTCGGCAAACAAAGCGCATTAGTATAATTATCGGGTCAGCCCTAGGGCCGAGCTGTGGGAAAATGTCCACTGTGTGTAATCTATCGATACCCGACGTTTATCCAATCAATTACGATCTCTACGCGCGGACTGGATGTAAAAACTGTACGACCAGCCGACAATGAAACCTCGTAATCTAAATAAGGCAGCATTCAAAAGATCGACTAAAGCAACATTGTTGTGTTCTCAGTCTCATATTATAAAAATTCTCTGATTGACCAGAGCACTTGTTCTTACGTAAAAAAAATACGAGGGCACGAATTTTATATATTAAGCGCATATAACAAAAATCTCTTACATTTTAAAATTGTGAAAGAAGTGAGATTACGTAAAAATGATAAGTTATTGTAATACGAAACGATGATTCGTTGTTGCGCTTATTCTCAGATTCTTAGGTACTTTTTAATTGCAGTTCCACTCACACATGCTAAATTTGTTATTTCCCGTATCGCTGTGCGAATGGAAGGCGATGTTGTCATCATCATTTATCTGGTTTATCGAGCGTTGACATTAACGGCGATGATCAGTTTACGACAATCGCTTGGGAGAGTGTGAAATCTTCAGACTCATCGTTATCTCCCGCTCGATTGAAGCCTCTGCCATGATTTTCCTCTCGCTTCGCGTACGAGGAGGCGCCTCCTCAAAGAGCAACGCGTAACGCGCGTCCCGCGCGAAGAAACGTTCAATCCAAACATTCGTGGGAACGAGTTCCACGGACGGCAGGATGATTGACGATTATGTTTGGAACGCGAATAGGACCAACGCGAGAGAGAAATGGCTCTCGTTAACGAACAAATCGTAAACACGCCCGAGACAATCGCTAAACAGTCGCCTTTAGTCCTCTTTGCCTTGTTTCGAGCGTAAACGCACGTTTCGTGCACAGTTCGACGCTCATTATTGCCGCGTGTCGCCTCGAGGCAACAATGAAACATGAAAATAAGACTCGGAAGTTATGGAGCAGCGCACTTAACTTGACCAGTCACGATAAATGATTAAAGCGAAATGTGCTCACTGAATTGCGCGTTGAATAATCGATTAGCTTTATAAGTTTCGCATTTTACAATTGTAAAAATAATTTTACGTTTTTCAACTATTTCCAATAATACCGGGTCACTTAACATCGCGCCGTAATTGAGACTCAATATTGATATCGCCGACATGAGTAATTTGATAAAAATCGTCATGCGCCATTGTCACGAAGTGTCACATTGCGATTAAAAACGACGTGCGCTATCCGGAAGAAGTTTATTAAAGGAGAGAATTCAGTTGTGATATTCCCGGGCATCTTTGCCTCGTCAAAGCAGGCGACGCAACAAAGTGGAATTGTAAAAAAGTAGCGATTCTGCCGGTACTTCGGCGATCTAAATATATATTTAAAGGCTCTGATTCTAAATTGACAGGCGCGTACGTTTACCAGTCTGTTAATTTGGCGCATATTTAAAAAACGTTTCTGAAATATTTTTTATCTCTTTTGCAAGCTGTACACGAGTGTGACCTCAGCTCGTGCCGTGGAATGCACAAAGCAATTTATAGAAAAATCTCCTCAGCGGAGAAGAAGATGGAATGCGAGATACCCGGAAGAAAATAGAATTTCGATGTAAAATATACGTCGCGTACATTCGCCTACCGGGGTCGATTCTAACAAGTCATCGGGTATCTGCGGGTTACATCGCCGCTGGGCCCCAAGTGCAGCGGGCTCGATACGCACATATCGATCGATAGCGGCTCGATACGCCACCAAGCTTGATAGCTATCTGAGCTAGAGAGGCACCAGGTATCCTGGTAGTAGTCGCCTGGAACGGGTAGCCGAGTAATTTGCCGGCCGACCGCCTCGAGAGATATCGGACGGGTCCACTGGGACGCTCCAGGACGCGAGTAATGCGTCTTCGAGGATATCGAGGACATCACGGCGATGTCGCGTCACGTCGCGACGACGCTTCCTACGATCGAGGATCGATCCGCGCTGATAAATGACGGTTCACGAGAGTGAAACGTGTCGGGCGATTTCGAGCGGATTCGCTCCTGGATTGTACTCTCGCGTTCATTAATCTTTGACGCTGCAGACGAAATTACGATGTTTCCAAGACGGTATCTTGGCTTGAGAGATACGGGACATGTTATACCAAAAAAATTCCAATCCCCCCCCACGAGACTTTTTCTTTTCTTATAACGCGGTCAACTTGAAAAGACGAGCTTACATTTATCACGCGAGAGGATATCTTTCTCAAGGTCGATCGTTGCGACGAACTTACTGCTTTATCGTATCCTCTCGCCGATAGAATCTGCGGAAAGCTGGTTCTTTCTGCGGTGTTTTCTTGGTTTCCAAGCGTCCCGAGAGAGTAAAAGACTTGGCTAAAAGAGAGAGAGAAAAAAAAGACGCCCGGAGCATCAGGTCTCTCGTTCCCTCTCTCTCTCTTTCTCGAGCACCGAGCAGGTTTACGAGACGTTTATTTCCGCTCGGTTGGCGATTCACAGGGCGTATCAGAGAAGCGGTGGCAAAATTTCCTCGTTCATCGCGCGCTCGTAAATCTTTACCTGGTCAACGAGACCGGGGGACATATTTCGCGGATGAATTATCGGACGAGCTTCGCCGCTTCGAGGAAATCGTCGTGCCGACAAATCGATCGAATTAGAATTCAGGTTGCACGCTTTCTGCAACGTCTTCGCGCGTAATTGCGCAAAGGACTCGGGGAAGATAGTTATATCGCGGCTGAATCTATCACGTTCTCACTTCCTACGCAATGCGACATGCAACTAGGCGATAACGCGAGAACGAGATCAAAATCCAGACAATCGCAAGTGCAATATTTGTTTAGTAAATAAATGCCCCAAGACACGATCCAGTCACAGTAAGTCCCCGTAAGTCGCGGTATTAAGTGGCGAGATTTAGTAAATGGAAATGAAATATTATGTAAGAGATGCCAAGTGACGATTTACGACGCGAGGATTTTCGCTGTCTATTTCTAGTTCGTTCAGGTAAGAGCTTCACGTATTATTTCGCACAGATGAATCACACAGGAATGTCTCCCTCCTAGATGGTATCTCTATCCTGCCGTCGACTCCCCAGTGCCTATGTAACTTTCTCAGCTTATGTTCCGAGAAAAGTAATTGTTACCGACTTCAAAGCGCCACTAAAACGACGGTTATGTTGTCCCACGCGACAGTGACCGGTTACGAGCGAACGTTTCAAAACGGTCTGGGACCAGGTCTGTGAAGTTGGCATCCAGAAACGCAAATTTTTATGAAATGCGGACAAATTGTGGACTATCAAATGTCATATCAATTTAAAAAATTCCTAGTTTGAGACGCTACTGCACGGACCTCCTGAGATCTAACAATAAGTTTAATCCAAAGTCTATAAATAGGTACCTAAAATTATGTTTCTAAAAATAGGATTAAATCCGCTGATAATTTAATTCGCTTAATCTTTCGGTCGACCGTTTCGTCGTGGAAATGAAATAATATATAATAATACAAAATTCGCGTACAGTAGAAGAATAAGTTGAGTTGTTCTTATACCTTTGTTTCTATCATCGCAGATGCCAAGGGTACGAGCAAATAATTTCTATTAAAAGATTTACTTTGTACTTAAGGTGAAATGGAAAATACGAGCGTTGTTGAGCTGCAGATAAAATCGAGGGTTTAACAAACGAGGTCCACGACTCCTCTCCCACGTAATCGAAGTTACGAAGTCGCGTCGAAGAAGGGAATCGTCGCGGGGACATCCGGAGTAGTCGGCATTATCTTGCATGAGTAGACACGTAGACGGGCCGCGCGAGGGGAGGGTGAACAACTCGGAACAACTCACTCAACCTGATCCGAAGCCGGCAGGCATCAACATGGTTTCTCCGCGCCGCGTGTGCTGCGTCTGTCCGGTTTCGTTTCTTCATCCGTCCGTCCGTCCGACCGAGCGTCCGTCGGTTCCCTGTCCCGCTGTCCGTTCCTGGGCCGGGTGATCCTTAACGCGTGTTTTGACGCGATTAGTGGCCGCGTGAACAACGCGGCCCGTTGTTCCCGCGACGCGTGATCTCGCGTGTGAATCCGTCCAGTCGTGGTCCTTCGCCAAGGACACGGTCGATCGTCAAGTCGCGAGAAAGCGCGGACTCTTCTGAAAGAAACTCCTGTCGAGAGAGAGAGAGAGAGAGAGAGAGAGAGAGTTCGAAGGTCCTTACTTATTCCGACAACGAGTCGATGATGGTCGTTTCGTGTGCCCAAGTGTCTCGGTTTCTTCAGCGCGTTGCTTCACGCGGACGGTGCACTTTAAACGAAACCAGTGAAAATTTCTACAAACTAGAACCGAGCCCTAACTAAGGATCAGTGAGTATTTCACTTATTTTCATACTCGCCCTTTGCTTTTCCGTCTTGCTGATTGTGGGAGTAAAATTTCACTGTGAAAATAGTGGTAATCGTTTGTGTATCAGCAAGAAGTAATTTCAAAGCGTTCTACACGGAGAGAATTTTCTTTTAAAATTTATCCTGAAAATCGTGGCAACATGGCATTTCGTAGAATTGTATGAGAGTTTTTGAAATTTTTTTTTGAATTTTTATTACTAGTAAAATGTATGGTAAAATTTCAAAAACTCATAAAATTCTGCAAAATGCTGTCGCACGACTAGTATATTTTGCTATTTCTGGAGAGAAACCCTTATCTGTAGAATTCGTATTTAAATCAGAATAGTTACACTCTTAAACTTGCTGTCCCAGTAGTATCATTCAGTAATAATATCATTGAAATCATTTCCTTTCACTCAATGAGATACTATACTTATAACTGTTGCTGTACTCTTCATTCTCAGTAATAAATGATTCCCTTTTAAGACAGTACGGCTTCGCAGCGAATGACTAAATCTTTCAATCTGTTCTTAATATGAACGCAATCTATAAATAATCCTGAGACCATTGTGCTTAGCGTAAAGTCACGAAGGATACGTGCGCAAAGAAATTTGCCGGCATTTGATTTTATCTTCCTACGTGTACATAATTGATATTTTTCTACATAATTTATTGTCACTTTCTCTTTAACTTCACTTCCCGCGCGGTTCACTTTTCCCTACATTAATTAAATATTAATTAACTACCGGTGCTTATCAAGGCTCGCCGGGTTCTTACCGCCCGGAATAACATAATTGAAAGTATCAATTACCCTGTTACGAAATATTGGCGCTATTAACGAGGATACGCCAAGTATGAAATTAATGAAACACGACGTTTTTCGCCGCAACGTGTCCCGCCCGCCGTCCGATGTAATGTTAAAATTCACGTTAGGAGATTAATCGAGCACGCCGTCGGCGTATTAACTGCGTATTAATCGGCTATCGGTTATTGAACGTGCGTCTAAGTGAAATTGAAACCGCCGCATGGTCGGCGAACAGCCACTGTGTAATTTGCTACCGCGTTTTAATTGACCGACGATATTAAGCTCCCCCTTCTCCCCCCCCCCCCCCCCCCCCCACAGGGAAATAAGAAACGATGCGTGACTAGGGGATTAAATTCAGCGAATAGGATATCGGGGGAGGGGAATGGCGGCAAAAAGAATTAATTTGTTACCTCGCTTTAATTGCATCGACATTCTAAGAGAGCGCAAGCACCGCTCGGCTAGTGTCGGTTACCGACGATAACAAAGCTATCGGTGGCGCGTGTCACGCGGAATAATAATTATTCCACCGCGGGAGAGTCGGTTGCAAACGGGATCGCTTTCGAATTCCCGCTGCAGGCCGTAATTTGCAATACCGACAGATAATATACGTCTCGACACGATAATATAGCGTCTCTTTCTCTCTCCCTGTCTCACGTTACCGCAGACACACCGCTTGCTCGCGCGCGAGGAACAGGTACCGGCAATTAAACTCTTTTTCATCGGCGCCAATCGACGCGAATGCGAGTGTTCGTCCATCATCGGTGAACTATCGCGCCAACAAGCGATTACTCGTACGGATGTGATTTCGCGGTGACACGGGACACGACGTGTTCAATCGATTCGCAAACGTCTTGTTCAATTCCTCTCCCTGTCGATTCTCTCGGCGACAGGGTTGGCAAAATTGCACATATTTCGAATAAAGTCCACGCCAGTGGTAAAAGCCGGTATTTTCCGGAAAGAAAAACCGACAAAAACTGGTCTTCTCCATTTCTCTATCGAAAAACGATAAGATAAGTAGAAAACTTTTAGAAAGCACTGCAGGAAAGTATTGTTTCCCGTACAAACTAAAAATTAATAAAAAATTTAGTATCTTCGAAGTTCTCGTTTTAAAAATATGTATTAATTTCAATACAGTCTTTTTTAATTAAAAACTTATTATGTCGGTTTCTTTGTAAAATAGTGATTAATATGATTTAGTATTTAAAACAGACACCTTTTTTCATAAAGATTTTAAAAATGACAAATAGTTGTATAAATATATTTTAATTGAGTATTAGTTATTTTTTATAATTTTTGTCCATTTATTCCGGGACGGTAAAAATTTGCCATGGTTTTTTCCACCCCCTGGATTTTTCCAGCCAACCCTGCTCGGCGAGGAACCATTTAAAGAGCGCGACTTCGGGGCCTCGCGGATTTCCGTCGAAATTTGCCCGGTATTTTACGACCATGCGTTACGAGGCGTGTCCGATCTGTTCGCTTTTTTCCTCCACGTCGACCCCGACAGCTGACTCGTGCCCAACCGGGCATGTGGGAATTGACAGACGCCCTTTCGCGGGTGCCGCGGCGCGCGCAGATTAAAGCCGGCGCGAAATGCGCGCGAAATTCGCGTTCCTACGGCGTTATTAATTTTCCGCGCCGTTAAATCCGGTCCGCGTCCACGTGAACTCGCATTATTCGACGGGTGTCCGGCGAGACCGTCGCTACCTTCATAAAGTAACGACCGGGGTTGGGAAGTAACTCGTTACTTGTAACGAAATTACAGTCACAGTTACTTTTTTTGGTAACT
Source organism: Vollenhovia emeryi (assembly GCF_000949405.1). Classification (NCBI taxonomy): domain Eukaryota; kingdom Metazoa; phylum Arthropoda; class Insecta; order Hymenoptera; family Formicidae; genus Vollenhovia; species Vollenhovia emeryi. Next base: position 324,110 of record NW_011967175.1, read on the forward strand.
CTAACTTAACTTCGTTACTTTCTCTCCATCTGTCACTGTAATTTAACTCTGTCAGTATTTTCCTGACTACACCTGGCATTTTTAATAATATACAGAAAATTTTTATTGCGAAAAATATCACCTCAATTGAACCTGGACTTCCCTACGCTCTAAGCGGGCATCTCACCAATTTGACCATCGATATAAAAATTTTCTGTATTATTAAAAATGCCAGGTATAATCAAGACAATATTAACGTTGCTAATTATCGCTGGCGACATGAAGAATTCTTATTAGTTAATTTAATATAGTTACATTAATAGTTACTTTATATATATTTTAAACCTCCACAGATCGCATTGGGTCTTGCATTTACGCATACAATTGAAATCATTATTTTCATCTCAAGAAAGTAACTGCAAAGTAACGATTCGTTACTTTTTGAGTAACTGTAACGCGTTACTTTTCAAAATTGGTAACTTCTAACTGTAACTAGATACTTTTATAAAGTAACTTTCCCAACTCTGGTAACGACGAGATGCGGAAACAAACGCGATAGACTCGGCTCGTCGTCGCGCGAGTCGCTCGCCGACTTGAAAGAACTCGCGATACGCATCGCGCCTTCGTTGAAAAACTGAAAATAATCGAGGGTAAAATATTTATAAGCACGCTGCACCGAAATACACCCCTGAGAATAATTCCGCGCGTTTTGTTGCGGGCTCTAACGACCCCCGTCACGCACGCTCGTTATCAAACTTCGGCTTTCCGTCTCGAACAATGGCTTCTGAAGCCATCCGTTTGTACCTAATATTTTGTCTACGGCGCCGTCAGCCGCGTAAACGATCGTGCCGCATAACGCGTAAATCATCGAGCGCGAGTGTGCGTAAGTGCGCGCGTATTTACGCGCCACACGCCCCGCTACCTGCCGGTCGGGTCCGCACCTGTGCGCCGCGCACTGGTCCGGTCGCAAAAAGAAACTTCATAAATTGTATATCGCGATATTTATAGTGCGGTCGCGCGGTGCGTTTTCAAGCTGATGTCGGATGGGAACGCGAGCGGGATGGAAAGTTCGAAAGACGAGGGGACCGATCGTAAACTCGCGACTTCCGCGGAAACTCGAGAACGTGTCTTGCAAAAATAACAAATGTGGCGTGTTATTTGACGTGTCGACGGCGTGTACCTATTTCCGAGGCACAGGTATGTGTCGTTGTCGGATTATACGCGGATTACGAAAGCCTAAGCGATCACAATATCTCTCTCGCGAGAGAGAGAGAGAGAGAGAGAGAGAGAGAGAAAGAGAGATAGTCCGCCGGGAATACCGTCGACAAAGTTGGAGAACGCGCGGGGCGACATGACGGCCGTTCTAACGCATCGTCACGTCGCGTCGGCTGACAGTGGCATTAATTAAGACGCGATTCCGCAGCGGTAATCCGACAGGCAAACTGCTTCGGATACATGTTCATTTATCCCGCCATTGGTGACGCGTCGAGGCGATTTTGCCGCCAAGTTTGCGCTCGTCCGTCGCCGCATTTGGCGGCTGGTCGCGTTTTGATAACGCTCGGCTGACCGCGTCGGGAGATAACGTTTTCGGCGAGGACTCGCGTCTCTCGTTCACGCCGGTGTCACTCGTTGTGCAGCTCGAGCGTAATCGGATCGTCCCCCGTACGAATGCTCCTCTTTTTTTTTCTCTCGAATAACGACCAAGTAATATCGAGTACGAGCGCGCGGGAACGTCGGCCGACCCGTATATGGCTCGCCGCTTATTATTTGTATCTTTTCCGCGAGAAATCGAACGGCCACTCGGTGCAGGCCAGTCATTTTCGTCAAGAAATTTCTCTGGTCGCGTGACAAGTTTCTCTCGTGGAATATCTTTTCAACGCTCGCAACGGGAATCGGTATTCCGGGCTCTAAAATTCAATTACGTCACTAAACGAGACGGTGGAAAAATCGGCTTGATTTGTTCGGACAGACAAAACAGTAGTGGGATTAAGGAATGCGGCATCTCGCTGTTCGTTCACCGTCAGCTGGCATCTGACAAATTGAATTTACTCCGGCTCGATGGAAGGAGATTATCGTGTCACGACACGCCTTCCTTACGCTTCTAACTCCCGGGGAAAATCAAAGGCACGAGAGAGGCCTGCGCGTCGGGCGCCAATAAACTCCTTATGTTATTGTGACGATACGATAAGCCGTCGAGGAGATGAAAGGAGTCGCCGAAGGTTCCGAAGACGCCTCGAAGACTGTCGCTCGGATATTAACGTCGATATCTGATCCCGCCCGATATGTGTAGCCGCTCACGGTATCACCGCCGCGGTATCTTACTCCAGATACGACGTGTGTGCGGATGTGTAGACTTTACTCGTTGACATTTTTCGTCGCAGCAGTCCGCGCGCACGCTCGGACTGACGGTCTCGTGAAAACGCAGGTTTACTCCGACGAGGCAGCCTGCAAGGCCGGAGAATCTCTGCGAGATGTATTGACGTTTGTGCCACGGCGAGAGATTTTCGCTGCCATCTTCCAAGGTTGCTTCGTAGAAGCGTCTGGCCTGCCAACGGCTCCCTTTTAATGACAAGGATCGCCATTGTCAAGCACATATTCCTCCTTCATACTTTTTCCTCTTTCCTTCCTTTCCATTCCGCGAGAAATTTTCGGAGAATTATCTTGAGGTGCGAGCACACATTCAGTTGACTAACAAGTTACAATGCCGTGTCGTAAAACTCGTTACGTACGCACGGCAGGGAAGAAAACGCGGAGAGAAACATCGTGAAGCGGCAGCGACACGCGAGATTTTTCAAATGTCCACATTTCAGCGGTAACAAATTAACATATCCGCCGCGCACTTTACACGCACGGCAGGTATTCCCGAAGCACTTGTAATCGCCCCATTCATGCACTTAAATGCTTTGCAATCGCAGAAGGGGGCTACTCAGACGCGTTTAAGCGATACGGCTACTGGAGGCAGGCGAATCCTTATTATCCACTCAGACTACATCCTTGTCAAGGAAGAAAATCTTAGCAAGCGGATAAGCGGCAAGCCACGCTATTTGAAAGGAAACATTAAGTCGCGTCTGCACTTGAGCACGCACGAACTGAGCATGCACGAGCATGCGAGAGGCAAAAGAAAGTGATCTTTTTATTTTAGCCAGGAATTTTTCGCGGGATAATAAGATAACAAGCATTAATGCTGTGAACGTTAATTCCTAAGAAAATTAATACAAACGGTCGATAGATGCTGTAAGCGATCGCTCAACACGCGCCGTAAAAGATACCAGGATTAAAGTTATTACACTCTTAATCTCGTGGCGCGTAGCACCGTCAAACTCGAGGCACAATTTTTTAAGTATAAGTGTGATTTGAGTTGCATGCTGATACAAGATATTTTTCCCGGTATTTTAGCACGAGGTACAAAATATATGAGGTAACAGTGAATATATGACGATCAGCTCGAGGTACCGTCTATAAATTCACGGTACATTTTTTAGGAGGTTTTATTCTTATATTCTATTATATAGTAGGACCTAAGACAGTAAAAGCGGTTGAACTGCAAATACAAAATTTACTTCTACTTTAAAACTGATAGTGTCGGAAATTGCTACTTTTGCCAAGTTAGCATTGCAGTAAGTCCTTTTAAGTGGGAGCTAAAGTAAATTTTTAGAATTAAAGATCCAAGGGAGGAGTAAAAAAAATATAATGTCATCAAAGTAGGTTATTGCTGGTCTATGTAGGTGTATAGATCAGCTAAGTAGGTGTAAATTATCCTTAAAAGCGTCAAAGTAGTACCAAAATTTCGACTCGAGATTCGGGGCATTTTTCGTGGCCAGTGTCAAGAATTAAATTGCGAATGTACAGAGTATGTTCGTAAATCACGTAATGTGGATCAATCTTCCGTTTTATGTCTATATTGTGTATCGCATTCACCAACAAGATATGTTTCTGCGTCCTCAAAATAAGACTCCTAATTTCGAGGCACTACCTTCCCTCCTATTTTGGTGGATTTTTGTGTACCTCATAATTACGTATACTTTTTATTTTAACGCGTACCTCCAGCTTTTGGCGGTACACGCTTAAGAGCGTACGACTCGTCACGCAAGTGGCTCGATGACGTGGAGTATCGGAAATGTGAAACATCGAGACGCGGCTAGAGCGCGATTTCGTGTAAGGAATTTTGCTAACCTGGCGAGCAAACACACGGCCAGCCAAGTGGCTATTGACTAGGCTGACCGTTTAATGGCGCCGGAAATACCGCGCGCGCGAAACGGTCACACTCTCGCGTACTTTTAACGCCGCTTCTCGCAGGTAGTCACCGGGCTCTTTATGCACTACGTCTGGAGAGAAAGGATATCCTAGCACATGCGTGGCATCCTCAAGCGCCAAACGTCGAGACGAGATTCCGAGAAAGTTGGAAAGTATTGCTCGGATTTCAACGCGACAATGTTTCGATCCTCCAGAAAATTATCTCATTCTCGCTAAAGTAATTTAATAATATTGGTTCATGCATATTTTTCAATTAATTCCGTCACGAGCAAGGCCGCGATTTCGAGAAAGCGTATAGATTTCTGACTTGGAAATTCAGAAATATCAACATCAAAACTTTTTTTCGGTAACAATCTGTCTACATTTAAGTGCAAGCTTCTCCATCGACTCACATAAAAAATTTTATAATGTAATTTTTATAACCTTATTTTAATCACAGATTCGTATATGTTAAGGCTCCACAAATAATTTACTATGTTAATTTACTGATTTGCTATGTTGTTTTATTTTAAATTTTATTTTAATTCAACGAGATGATTCTGTTCTCTTTTTTGTATACTAAAGGGTTATCCCCGTCAATAAAGATTTATTTATTGATTTATTTATAAAACGACAAAACGCGCCACTAGTTCGTTCTCTCGTATAGAAAATGGAAAGATGGACATCGATAAATGGAAATATAATAAATGGCTAGTGTAATGTCGGATAAATACCGTGGAGATGCTTACAAGAGGAACAAAAATTTCTGTTAACATTGCGGCCAGGAGGAGAGACCGAATTCAGAAAGGGAGAAAAGGAACAGCGTTATTGATTAGATCTACCGTTTAACCACGCCCGGCAACTTATTACCGGTGGTAACGCAAAATCTCCACTTAGAAGTGGTGCTTCTTCTTGAACCGGTACCCCTGTCCGGGAGCGAGAACGCGAGGATCGAGAGTCGGCGCGATAGACGGGCAGAGTTATAAGAGGAGCTTATTGATCGCGCGATTTAACGACGTCGGACCGCTGTGGACATTACGTCGCTCTTCTATCTCTCTCTCCCTCTCTTTCTTACTCTCTCTCTCTCTCTCTCTCTTTTTGCCGTGGGACAGGCACGCGAGTTACAGCGATGTTACCGCCGGCAATTACCGGCAACATCTTCGTCTGTCCCGAGTCGCCCACGGGGCGGATTACGAGGAACTGTCATTGTCGGAAATGATCGCGTCGATTTAAATCTGCCCGGTTCGCCCGTTCGTTACCATTATTATCAAGTCATACGCTACAGCGATAGCAATCGCCCTACCTCCCCCCCTTCCCCCGCTTTTAGTCCAAGTATTAGTGGCAGAACTGGTTTGCGTCTTTTTTTCTTACCCGGTCGCGGCAAAACGCGCGCTAGTTGAATCCAATCGGGAAAAATGCGCAACAAAGGTGGTATTAGAAGTTTACGCAGGTGGTCAAATTATTGATCTCTGAAATTTATCGTTGTGGATGAATGAAAAAAATGCCAACCCCATATGCCTATGTGGAATTCCAGTCTTCTCATGCGTCGCACGATTCATTCAATTTTAATTCTATCCAGCGCGCGCGCGCGCGCGAATCTCTGCAAAATCTGTTATTAGCCTGTGTGGTCGCGTTTTGTAACTCGCGTCGTATCCTGCAATTTGAGGATACGGTTCGCCAGCGCCGGTATTCGATATACTCATTTACCCAGCGTTACTTTCCTGCGCCGCGCTTTATCGGTTAGCCTACGGAAGTCCACGCGTGTTTGTCTATCAGCTTTGATATCGATTATCGTTCGTCGTGGTCATTTGCATAATCGCTTGTCCCGCTTATTAACAGCGCTCGTTTAACGCAACTTACTTGGCTCCGGAGAACAGGTGCTTTAAAAGAACCGACGACCTTCCGGATTAGGGCCTGAGCAGAAGGCTGTCTCACACTCTTAAGACAGTGTTCTCGCAGCCTTAAGACAATGTTTTATGTTTTAAGCTTTTGTCTTGAGGTATGTCTTAAGAGTACACGGGAAGACCGGCTAAGGCAAAAATAACTAAAATAAAAAGTAGGGGCGTCTACATTGTTTTGTGTTGCAACATTCGCCAA
>NW_011967175.1:331508-344557 GCF_000949405.1 Vollenhovia emeryi
AAAGAAACCGTTCTCTCTGATATAGCTGTCTCCACTACTTATCGTACCAATGTGGGTATATGACAACCACAGATATAGCTGTCCCGAATATTAGTATTTATTGTGCCAACCCTAATTACAGACATGTAATAACCACATCGGTCTCTCCGTGTACAAGACAGCCATTCTGCTCGGGCCCTTAGAATTTTCGGCAGTATCGACGATACGCAGATCTCATACGTAATACGCGGGAACGTGTTCTTTGCACTAGTTCCAAAGACTCCTATCGGCGCTCCGTGTTCGTTCGCACCTCCGCGTGGAATGCCGTTAATTAAGTGCGTAAACGTTTCGCTATTGAACATGCCTGTCATTTCGCGGCGCCAGGACGCCGATTTCATTTCATCGCGCGCATAATCGCGCGCGTTGCTGGCACCTCGCTGGCCTCGCGAACATTACCGGCCGCGCGTTGATTTATTTGCTCCGAATGGCGCCCGTGCGGATGACAGGTGATCAATAAAGACGCATACCTCGTGACAAGCGTGAAAGCTGGTCCCGTCAACCGGCGACGGTGTCGCGCTGCACACTACAACATCATTAACCCACTTTTTCATTATCCGCGGGCGAGCAACGCTAGCCGCTGCCTTGGGAATACGCTACCTCGGGTTAGAATTTCGTGGAAACGCGGGCAAATTGTAAACCGCGTTGCGAAATCGTCCCGGAGAATGCCTCTCCGTGTCAGAGTGTTCGGCGCCTTGACGAGACAACTCTAATCGGTTTATCGATCTTGTCATAGCTACGGCGACCCCAATCGAGTCATCGTAATGACAATAAGACTTTTTCAATCGTTAATCGGCATTATTTATTGCATCCCCAACTCACTGTATTTTTTCGCCGTTTAATAATCACATTAAATTATAACTAGAGGTGTGACATTTTGATGTCATCTTTATATACGCAAAGTATCGCAAAATGCCCCAGGAACGTTTTCAGTATCATTTCTTTACATTTTGGAGTCCCCAACTTCGTTCTAACACGTTTCTTAAAACGCAAAACAACGCAAAATGACCCTCAACCCGCAAACTGGCGTCCAAATAACGTCCATGCTATTTTAATATGTTATGTTTTATGTTTTTTAAACATATGTTTAGCCTCAATAAATGCCGTAAATTGTTCTATCAAAATATTAAGTCGTCTTATTGAAGCCCTGCCCACCTCTGACTACATTATCAAAATAACGCAATATCCGGAAATACAAAACGCAAGAGATGCCAAAAAATAACACCATAATGTCACACCTCTAATTACAACGCGTTGCATTCTTCTCCCAAGCATTTCAGTTCATCAAGCGCAATCGTTCCGGCGTGCTAAGGCTGATGGCAGACAACTATCCCTATGCGCTTAAGACTGACGTAGCCGTAAACTTAAGGTAAGGCAGAGAAAAACATAAGCCGTAGAACACGTGTTCCTTACGGCTTATGTTTTTCTCTGCCTTACCTTAAGTTTACGGCTACGTCAGTCTTAAGCGCTTACGGATAGTTGTCTGCCATCAGCCTAAGAGTGTCGCTATCGGGCCGTTCATCATTTGTTTTCCCCGAAACGCTTTGTCATTCTGCGAGCTGACACACAAATTGTTTGTCGTAATCGCGAATCGGCAGGGCCGAGCGGATTTATCGTCGAGCGGTGCGACTCAAAGAGACGGTTCCTCAACACGCGCGATAATGCACAACCTTCGTATGATCCGCCGCCGCCTGCCTAGAATGCGTACTAGGACCCCGACCGGATAGGCTTCGAAGCCGAGGTTAAGACGTAAGGTAACGGCCCCCCTGCTGTGCACCCTGTCGCGACGGGTCAGGACTCTCGTGTGTACACACGCGTTCCAGGCGAATGGAAGCGACAGGAAATCGCACACGAAGAATTTCAATCTGAGCACGGTTGAATTTAAAATGTCAAGAAAAAGAATAAATTCGTAAAGCGATACGTGTATAATTAAAGCGTCAAGGCGCCCCGAGTTTATGCCTCGTACAGTTACCCAAAATTAAATAAAATTAATAAGTGAATAAAAAACATATGTACATTCGTTACATATACGAATGTATTTTTTTGAAAGAGGTCTTCAGATTTCAATCGCGGATTCCGAGCGGCTAACCCACGCAATTCGATCCGCGTCCCTAGAGAGTCCAAAAGAAAGTGTAACAGCGCCGGGTTCTGTTGTTTAAACGACATAAGCCTCGATCAATGCGAACCCGTAAATCAAGTTTTATCGAGCGTGCAACAGGAACGAGGGTCGCGCCATTATTATTAATTTCCATGCCGCGAATTAACGATGACAATTTTATTCGCTACGGTAAGATCTGCCGGTCGTGGCTGCACACACATGTGTTATTCCGTTTAACGAAACACGCGGTACTCCACGAAGGTCTGCAGTGCGTGTATTTCGGGACATAAAACAAATCCCGCATTCGTACATTTCTTTTCCCGTGCGCACGTCGACTGATTTATACGCCGCAACACCCTGTTTCGTAATCCACGTAAGCTTTACATTTCGGAGGTTCAAGATTCAACACGTGTTTCTTATCGCTGATTTCACCCGGGGAAAAGGACCGGCGGTTATGATTGTAAAGGCTAATCTACAACGTGTCATTTGCGTCTAGAAACATTCTATTTCCAAGCCAATAAATACGTTTACAAAATTTGGGCAAGTTGATAAATTGTGCATTATACATTGTACAATCGTAAATTGTCGACAGTTGTTGTAAGCGGTTTGATTTGTTTACATAAAATAGAATGTTTCTAGATGCAGAAAGCACATTGTAGATTAGGCTTAAAGGGTTGATCGTAAAGTGTCATCTGGCCTCACGGTACTTTCACCCGAGGAAAGCCCACGGCTTTCGTCGCGATAAAATAATGTTGTCACAGCTGAGACACATTTTCGCTGTCAGCTTCTCCGTCGTCATTAACATTAATCAAGTGAGAATATTTTTAACGATTTACAGAGGTATCTTTAACGATTTACAGAGGTACTTTTGGCGTCTCATATAATTCGGGGACGCATCGACACAAAATCGCGTGCTCAAGCTCACGTTTTAATGCGGAGTTTGTCCTTTTAATTAATCGAGAAAGCCAAGACTGAAGTTAGTAAATTGTCGGAATCTCTTTTGAAGATCCGTAACACGAAACGGCATGTTGTTCCAAAGACGCGTGTGAATACGGTCACGTGGCGTAGTATCATACTTAACATACATTTTCATAAATTAAGTTTTCGTTCTTCTTCTAACTTCCATCTATAAATACTCTCCACGAAGTTCATTGAAATGACCACGGGTGGTCGCTAGCTTTTTTTTTAATTTCATTTCCGTCGTTTCGAGTAGAAGTTATTGCCGTTGAAAACGTTATTTTAGATGCTTAATGCACCATTTTTTTTTGTGAAACTCTTGCAGAACGCAATTAATTATTCCTTATCAATCTTTAAGAGAGACTTAATAATAAAGTGTTCAAGTTGTAATAATAATAATAAAATAAATTAGTAAGGCTCGTATGTGTTAAACACAAGTTTCAAAGAATTTAAAGGACTCAGAGCCGTGACAGGATGGTAGTGTCTAAATATTCTATTCTAAATTTATTGCGAAAAAATATCACCTCGGCCAGGGTTTGAACCTGGACCTCCCTCTCGCTAGGCGGGCGTCTCAACCAATTCGACCACCGCGGCACATGGCAATACTTATCGCAATAAACAGTCTAATGTTGATTCCCGAGTGCCACCTATCGTGACAGTATTCGAAATCGAGAACTGTGCGCCGAGACTTGATTTGTCAGTCTTAAAACACAGTATCATCTCCACAATGTATCCCCATTATTACGTTCCCCCCCTCGCCCCGATTAAATAATTAAAATGAGAGTAAGAAACGCGTTTTTCACGTCCGCGTAATTAAATAAATTAGTAAGGCTCGTATGTGTTAAACAAAATTCAAAGTAATAATAACAAGTTTGCGGTGTCACGTATCTTCGCGTCGTAAGTCTGCGCAAGTCTAAGTCAGTATCGAGACGTTAGCTCATAGCTATTATATAATTTTCTCCCGCGTCAAAGCGTGTTTTCGGCTCACGCTCAAAATCGATACATCTCCCTGATCAAAGCTAGTTTTCTCAGTGATTCCGGGAAACTCTTGGCACGACGTGACACACGGAAGGCGCCAAGTTGAAACGATCCTCGCTATACGTCTTTCGGCATCTCAGAGATCGCAATAATTCGCGTAAACAATCCGTCGATTTCTAGAGAACCGGAAAACCGACACGCAGGGGCTATTTTGGCGCGTTTAATTCAAGTCGTGATAAATTGTGCAAATTGCACCGTCGGGCGTATTGTCGAAAATTGCGCCAATTAATTCCGAGGACTGCGAGGTCTAATCGACGTCAGATAAGGCATGCGGGCGCATTCCAGTGCAGCGTACTAAATGTGTTGCAGCCGTGGCGCGACTCGGGATCGATTAGGGACGCTTCTCCCGCGATGCAGCAAAGGACGAGGAGCCAAAGGGCCTCCCTGGCGCACATGGTCGTTTTGTTTCCCGGCGAACCGCGCCGGCGCGCCAGGAGGAACCCACGACCTTGCCGCCCACAATCCCGTCGACTGTCAGAACTGTCAGTGTTTTGCAGGTGTGGTCGTGTTGCTCGTTCTCTCCTTCTCGTACACTTTGTACTTTCATCGTTGTCGTCGTTATTATCCTCGCTGTTTTGCGGTGGGCCGCTTCCTCGACTTTCCGTCCCTCCGTTTTTATAAATCATTTCAAAACAATCTGAAGGCCCGAACACGCCAAGAAACTTAAGCAGTAAAACTTCAGACCTGAGGGAAGTGACCAATGACTCTGTCGAGAACGTAAGCAGCCATTTTGAGACTTAAGCAACGCTGAAAGTTCCGATTGGTTGAAATTCTTAAGTCTTAAGTCCTACCGCTTGAATCTTTTCGTGTGTTCGGGCCTTTAGAATGGACATAGTCGAGAGTGCGTAAAGCAAGAGTATTTATAGCATTCTGCTGTTTCAAGATTTACTTCACCGTACGAGTGAGAAAAACATTGTACGAAGTTTACTAACAATAAGTTTCTCGTATCTATAGGCAACGCGACGTTTGCGAGTCTTCTTAAGATTAGAAATAAACACGCTTAAACATGTGTGCGTATACGTGTATGTTTTAAGAAGGGATCGTGTTGCGATAGAGTCGTCATAGAATCGTTAGTCACTGATAAGTCTCTACCGTAGCTATAAATGAATTGGCGAAAACGGTTTCAATTCTGTGCTTTTTTTAAATTCTTGATTTCCACTCTTATTTCCATTTCAAATTCGATACTATTTTATCTTGAAATCTTGTAATTTATAACATTACGATGTTTCACGCGTCGTGTAAACTGTATTTTATGCGATTACACGTGAAATGGCTCGTGAGCGCGGCAAGGCGACATTCATTTAACGCGCATTCAGGTCCGGCCGTCGTGACACACACGTGTCGTGCACGCTGTGCATTAGACGAATTACAGGTCGAGATCCGGTGGTTCGTTAACGAGATAAAGCATTCTCCGGCTCGTTGTCAGCCGTAGAAAGCCGTTGCCATCCGACACTCGTCGCACTGTTATTCCTTCGTGAGTCACACCGTCCGGAATTACGAGACCGCCGGTTCGGCGAAGTTAAAAGAATGCGTATCAACGTTATTGAATTACATATATTGGAAATTGACGCGAGGCGATTACGGAGAGAAACGTAATCTCCCCGTATCTTTATCTGGGGGAGAGGAAGTGGCAACGCAAACACATTTTTCCAATGTACGAATTCTCTGGTGTAATCGCGAGTGATCTGCGACGAGCGATTCGACATTGAGACGCGACGCGAAATCAAACTCGCGCTGTCCCTTCCGTTGTAAAATATATACGATCCGGAGCACAGACGTCTATATATTATACTAGACCGCTAACTCCTAGTAAATTTGTATGGCAGATGGGAAGCCGTTTTTAGCGGCAGCCGTCTTTACTGTGAGCAAGCAATTCATTTACACGCTGTCTAGAAACCATAAACATAATATATCTAGACCGAGCATTGAGTAGTTCACGTAGAAAAGGACAAACTCTGTTTCGTGCCATTTCCTTCTCTCTTGTTTACATGAGAACAAAAGAGAACGAAATAGCACAAAACAGAGTTTGTCCTTTTCTAAGTGAACCTCTACCCTCCACTGCTCAAATAAAGGCAAACGCTCGGTCTAGATATATTATGTCTATGCTAGAAACGGACTTCTGTACTAAACCTAAAGCGGCATGTATAATATAATAAAGAAGTCTGTGAGTGATGTTAAGTGAAGACAAATGCAATTATCGATAGGATAATTTAACGTGCCCATCAAGTGAGTGTTGTGTTAGTGCAATGCTGGTGTTACAGGGTTAAAATTTCTATAACACTTCGAAAGCCTCGGTTAGCGGTTTAGTATAATATATAGAAGCCCGCGGTCCCGAGATACAATCCCTTCCATCTCTACAGTCGTCGAGCAGGTCGCGATATTCTGTCGCGCGTGTATGTACCGTTGCTGGGTACATTTTTTCGAGGCGCGTACGACAATCTTTAATCGCGTATCGGCCTTCGTAAGGCGGACTGTATCTTTCCGGCTTTTATCGCGCCACTTCGGCGACCGGGCGCCATAATGCCACAAATGAGGTCCGGTCTCTCGGGTACGCGGCAACAACTACATACGTAATCGTCGGTATCACGAAATGGCTCGCTTAATGCCGGATTTGAGGTAGCCAGTTTCATTAAGTGCCCTACATCCGCCTTCGCACCAGTTCTCGGCTCGCTCTCGATGCTATCTGACCGCGTGTCTCCCCCCCCTCGGTTTTTAATAAACGGTCGTGTCCGATAATCATCATTTCCATCATTCGTTCACAAAGTTATCCCGCGAGACGAGGACCGCCCGACTGATTAATTCCACTCCCGACTTCTCGCGCTTCTCTCCGGTTTTAATTGCAGCGGAGTTTATTGATAAAAATTACGATAACGAACAGTCGCGCTAACAATAAGTCGGACAGCTTCCCCGTGCACGTTTAACTTGGGTCCCTTCGTTCGCAATATAGCGCTTCGTAAACAATAAGAAACTTCTAGGAACCGCCCTCGCTAATTTGCTGTAAACAGTAGTCGTTCTCGGGCAAGGGATAAAAATATCGAATTCCTCGAAACACGATAGCGTGAGGTGGCGGTTTCGGGGGCGCCGCGTCAGTGAAAGGTTTTCCCCGGCCGGCTCGAAAGGTATGCTTTGAAAACGGATAAGCTCCGGCCGGAATTTTCGGCACGGGTCTCTCCGTAGCTCGTGCTAATCCAAGACAACGCCGGCGCGTCGCGACGAGAAATCGTGAGATGCCGAGAACAAACACGCAGCGAAGGCTGCCTCTTTCCTATCTGGTGGACTGTTTGTCCTCTCTCGCTCGCCCGTCTAAAATCCACATAATTACTGTGAGAACCGAGAGCGCCGAGAGCCACCGCACCGAGAGCGCGAGATCGGTGGGAAAGGGAGAGAAAGATTCGAGGACCGTGCCCTCAAAGGGATACGTTTGCTTAGGTGGTGGTCGATCTTTTGTTTCTGTATCTTGTCTTCTCTCGCGAGAGAAGGGTTGCCATCTTCCCTCCCGTTGGAGTGGAGCCACTCGGAATGGGAGCCTCGTCGACTCCATCGGGATCGCTAACGCGGCTGTGTGAACGGAATGTAACTCTTCCTCTTGTGTACGGCGTGTCGCGGGCTGGCATGGTCAAATATTGAGGAACATGTGAACGGTAAATAATCGGGCGGCCTTAGGTGGAGTTAAGCCCGGCCGATTCCCGTCCGGTATTTACCTCAATTTAACGGGGCCCGTGGACGCGAGAATTTGTTTCCACGAACGAACGATCGTCGCGCGGATGCATTTCTATTTACTACTCATAAACGACGCATCCAGTGAGAGCGGACGTACGCGATGTCACGGGTCCTGCCAGCGTTTCCTTTCTTAGCTCGGACCGACTGGGATCAGGCGCGCAACTTTATCGTCTCGCAGACGTCTGAGAATAACGAGATATTGAGAACCGGACGATATATAATCTCAAGATGTACGATAACGCCGGCGATTCATCTGCGCTTCACGCTCTATGTCGTGAACCTGTAACCGTAATGTACGGACCAACGTTTGTGAAAAAGGTCAGAGGAGGCGAAAACGTCACAATAAAGCCGTCACTCGAGACATCTTCGAGACGTTATCTTTCTGGCGAGACATTTCAGAACCAATATCGACAATGCAAAGTTTCTACGAGGAATCCGCTTTCTGCTCTTTTCGTATCCATGCTGCAAGACTAGACTTGAGGTAATATTGAGCAAACTCTGTACCATGTTACAACATTTGTACTCTTGACAATAAAGAATTGTATCTTGGAATATATTTATTTTCGACACCTTATTTTACAGGTGTCCTTCTTAATTTTTATTTTACTTCTTTGTCTTGATGTCTTATTTAATCGATTTCCTTTAATTTTGACTCTGATCATATTTTTAGTGTTTGTTTTCATTTATTTATCGTTTCGTGTTCACTGTGTCTTATGGACGTGCCTTCAAACACAGTTTTCTCCGACCGATACTCAGAGACGGATGACATCTTTTTTACAATGTGATTTTTAACTAATATATGTAAGTGTAGAGTTGTGAATCTCATTTCGTCTCGGTGGCTATGCTGCCAATTGTTATACGAACGCTTCTAAATAATAAGTTTCTCCAAAACTGTAGATATTTCCTTGAAAAGGACCACAATCCGAATAGTCGAAACGTTGGAATAAATTGTTAAATTAAACCACCCAGCCGGTGTAAAGTCGTCATACAATTTTTCTGCCTGCTGTTAATCAATTACTGGCGCCAATAATATTCTTGTTGTTTATTTAAATCGTGAATTAGAATATCATGATGTGTCCGTGCAAGCGGACCGTTTAAATCTAGCACATATGCCATCGCAAGAGATAACGATAAGATCACTGACTTTGGTCTAATTATTTCTACGTTCGCTATATATATATAGTTACGGAATCCGGCTAAAAAAAGGGAGACTATTCTCGGGCTCGATCTAATCTCAATCTCCATAATGTCTGGCATTAATGCAAATTTCATGCCGATTTCCCTGTGACATTCGTGTCACGGATCGGCTGACGCATTTCTTCACACCTGCCCGCGCGAATGAGTCTGTATTAATAAGAGAAAAATATATATGTATATTTAAAATTTACCCCCCACGTGAACATGTC
This sequence comes from Vollenhovia emeryi, assembly GCF_000949405.1. Taxonomy (NCBI): domain Eukaryota; kingdom Metazoa; phylum Arthropoda; class Insecta; order Hymenoptera; family Formicidae; genus Vollenhovia; species Vollenhovia emeryi. The sequence continues at coordinate 340,764 of NW_011967175.1, forward strand.
GGTCGAAGGCGCCACGGCCGCCTCCGAGCTTTATTGTCCGCGTTGTCGTGCCGGGCAATAACACGACTGTTAACAATAACAATACTTATTATTAGCCGTTCGTGCATTGATTTACTTCGAGAAACAAACGGCCGGTAATGCATCATCAGTGTCGGGCGCGAATCATATCGGGTGCGGATGCAAATTATATCGGGTGACATGTGACATATTCAATCAGAGCCGGTTCACAGCCCGCCGTGCCCCGGTATAAACGTATTCGCCATTCGATGCGTTCTCCCGGGGCGCCGGGAGTTGATAAAGCAGCAACTCGTTTGTAGCCCGGGCTTACGGACGATTTACGGACGGTATGGTAATGCCCCGGTATTCATGGTGCGTGACATACTATTGTAACACGCTCGTAAAACGGATGCAAATGTACAGGCGTTGCTAAATGCCTTCGATCATACGCTAGACACGTTACAACCGTAGAACCTGCGCCGAGACAAGATTCCAGTGCGTTCGTACGCGAGAAACACATGACTTTCTGCCGCGCGACTGTTGTGCAAGATAAAGCGGACAGATTGATCAACGGGGAGGGATTATATAATTCCTCGAATAAGATCTATTCGCGTAATGTAACTATAGCGCTATCTGAGAAAGAGGCATAGCCCACGGGATATCTGAAATTTCCAGCCGTGCTAACAGAGTTACGCGCTATTGACAGGAGGAGAGAGAATTATTGCCCGTTAGTGGCAACGGTTGCAACTGCTACCAACAAGGTGCGATTTGTGTGTCGCCAATACGGGTTCCGCGGTGCCCGCCCACTACCGTTTCTTCGCGATGGTAGGCCGTAGTTAGATACAATCTACGAGTCAATTCGTGGGCCGTTCTTGTCTGCGACATGCACCCAGGGAACGACTCTGCACCACGAATAAGCGTTACTATACCTGACATTTATTTATACGACTCGAGGCGGAACGATAAGACAGAGCCCGTTGCCGAACTTTTTCTTCACCCGGGGAAAAAATGCCGAAATTCTCAGTACAATCCCAACCGTTGAAGAATGCTGCCGCGAGTTTGCACGTCGGTCCAGTTTATTATTCGTATTGTAGAATATAATTTTTCACGCTATACATACGTAAAATCTGCTCTCTGAAAGTCAATCAGTGCAGATTATCACTGAAATCGGTGAGTAGTCACCGATTGATTTTTAGAGAGTATAAATTAAATAGTAGCTTAGTGTGACGCCAGTCAAGAAATCAAGAATTTTAATAAGTATGGAAACGGCCCTACTCTCTGGCAATTCTTTACTATAATAGAACACAACGTTTCGGCCAGTAAAAATTTCGTTGTACAATTCTGCTTTTTAACGTTTACGACTAGACACATTGTACAACGAAATTTCTGACTTCTAACTTAATTTTCACATCTCTAATTCGACGAATCTTTTTGTAGGCACTCTTGTAAGTTTGTTACCTGAAGAGGACCAGTATTACTGGCCGAAACGTTGTGTTCTATTATAATTTGCCAGTAAGGTCGTTTCCATACTTATTACAATTTTTCGAGAGTATGTTTGGATATCGCGATCTGTACTTTTATCGCACATCTAATATTAGACGTGGCCGTCGTGTCTTGAGCCTTGCGTCCACGATGCAAGAACTGTGTCCAAGTTCTAGTCCCGAGAAATGTGTAGCCAGTCAACTTGCAGCTTTTCCGTAAAGGATGAAAGGGCGATTGGCTACACATTTCTCGGGACTTGGACACAGTTCTGGGATCGTGGGCACAAGGCTTTAGAAATCATTTCGTAAATACCACTTATGAATGCGTGCCGTATTTATACGAAAATGAGCGTCTCAGCCGCGGGATGTTATCGATTAGAATTTTCAGACGTAACTCAAGCAGCAAGAGGAAGAAGCTATTAGTGCATTAGCCGAGGTGGCGAGAAGGTGAATGAGAATAAACGAAGTGAGAAACATTTAGAAGGAGCGGCCCTTTTACATTGAAACCCACTCTCGGCATTTATCATCACTGTAGCCGCTCTAATCCCTCGATTAAGCCTCAACGCGCGATGAAACTGGATTGCCGAGGTATATTTACTGGAATTTCTGCCTTCTCGCCGATTTAATCTACGTTGCGTTACATCTATTGCGACTCGATAAAAAGAAAAGACACGATGAAATTAATCACTTGTCAGATTATCGTAGGCTTGAAGGGAGCGCGAGCGGTTCCACGATGTTACGTAACGTCTTTTACACGAGTCGGTTATAAAAATTATGCGACGACACGTATCCGAGTGCTCTTCTTCTGACAAATTGAGCGCGTATGATATATTATTCATTTCATACGCGATGAATTTCTTCGTTAACGGTTTTGTTACTGTGTTACCAAGCGTCACCTTATATTTCGCGAGAGAGGCACGTACTGCGACTATAATTAATACTTCTTTTAATTATATCGCTCGCGTCCTCATACGCAATTACTCCGTAAAGAATTCTCGTTTTGATGCCACAAAACAGGTTCACGTGTACGGCGCGTTTCACTTACGATAATTGCAAATAATAATAAATAATACGGTGGCGAGTTAATATCGCATAAGCGATTTTCCTCATAATGCGCGACCACGGACGCGACGCGCCTAATGATATGGTAAAACCTTAACGATAGTTCGCGTGATAAGATTGCCGAGATACCGATCTTTGCGAAATCGCGGCGCGCACGTGGGAATTAAAGCCCCTACTATCTCATGTCGCGTATGACCCCGCCAATTTTTTTAGCCGATCGTGTGTCCGCCGATCCAAAGGTCTTCTTTGAAAAGTAACGTCAGCACGTAGCTATTATATAGTAATTGAAGGAAAAGCGAAGGATGACGCCGCATCGCGCATTATCATTCCTCGTCAAGTGATTATTTACATACGCTTGGCGTAACTTTTTCCCATCGATTCTACGCTCGAGTCTTCGAGAGCCTCATTCAATTGAAATTGATCTTCCCTTTCATTTAGAACTCGGCAAGTAATTTTGTTTTTATGCCTACGAGTCGCCGATTAAGGGAGAAACGCCGGTATAAAAGTGTAAATAACTGCCGGGTGAAATCGCGGCGGGGTCCATTTTCACGGGACGTCCCATTACACGCCGAAATAACAAATCGCCGCGATAAAAAGGCATGAAATCAATTGGAGGCACGACGCAGAAATAACAAGTGTGCCGGCCGCTAATGCACGCGGGCTCGTAGAGGTCCTGATGTACGGACGCGATTTATCACTGTGAAACGGCCCAATGGGTGTTAGCTGTCAGGTCGGTTGACCGCCGATTTGTCAACCGGTGGCCGGCTCTGCGCGCGAGCTTTGACTAACTTTGTCGCGGTGAATCGCACTGGCCGGCCGATGCCGGTAGCGATGGCATCTCGGCCTCGCGCTAATGCGACCGTCAGAATGACACGCTCGAGAGTGCATAAAAGCGCAGATCGTATATCAAACAGGTCCCGTCTGTCCGTCTTAATCTTATAGCTCGTGCCGTTTTAGCTGCACTTTCGCCTAAGTACCTCGGGAGAATTTCCTCGCGGCTTCTACGATCCTTTTATCGCGTAATCATTTGTACTTGGAAAGGATGGAGACACCGAGGAACACGTGATAATTACAATACATTTCAATTATCCCTCCGCGTGAAATAATATGGCCTAGATAAGGATTAAGGCCCGGCTTTCGAAAAGAAGTCGAAATAGACACGTGGACAACATCTTTATTCTGTTATTGCGACAAATATTATCACATGCCTCGGTGGTCGAATTGGGGAGACGCCCGTCTAGAGTGTGGTGAGGT
>NW_011967175.1:345933-359950 GCF_000949405.1 Vollenhovia emeryi
CAAAGACGCCCAGGTATGGTCAAGAAAATACTGACGTTGAAGAATTAAGTTTCTTCACTTGTGACAAATCGCCGTGATATAATGCAGACACAGCGGATTAGGTGCACGCGCGAAATGGTACTTCGTGAGTAAAGACGTAGTGGATGCAGATTCCAGTCGGAGGCTCAAGTTAATTAGTCGCTTCTATTAAGAACGAAAGACTCCGAGGGTCATTTATAGTCTTAAGATTCAATTACGCGCACCGTGTGCGGCGCGACATGTAGACTGAAGGGATTTACTGCTGAAATCTTTTTATCTGGCCATTTAAATTACGACTAGGGCGTAGCGTATAGGCCGACTTAACCGCTTCGCAATATTCATTGACTCGGTACCTCCCGTTACAAGTATTTTGCGAAATGGTAACGCCCAGCTCGGTTATAACTCAGGCGACTGGTATTAACTCTTCGCCGTTCTACTTCGGACTCGTCATATCTCATCTGCGCGAGATATCGTAAGTTACCAGACGTATTTTTAAGTCAAATGATTACGTTCCCGTGACAAAATAGTTTATACACAAATTCTGCGCGACTGCAGTTGCGTAAATTGCACGTGTTAGCGCACAACTGGACACGCGAAATCTTCTTAATTAGTAAATCGCCGTGACATTTAGGTTTACAATGAGATGCCGTTTGTAAAACGCGGAACTTGGTGCGCGCAACCTTTGTTGACGCGCCGTCGTTGCGAAAAGAAATTACGGTCTTTACGGTAAATCCGTAAACGGGAGCTCGCGCATTCCTGGTATGCCATCGACGCGGCCCCCTCGCAAATTTGCAGTCTCTTTACTGCGTAATGACATTACGCCGTTACGGCATCCTCGTGTTTTCACCCTGGTTTATGCATTTATGCACAAGGGGGAGGGGGAGGAGGCAGACGGCGTGGAAGGAGAGGAGGCGGAGGTGAGAGACGCGTCTCTCGGCAACGGGCAGGTGGGGATAATGAGAGGGCGGCCGATGGTGCCGGTTTGATCATCTCGCGAAACACCTAACGGCTGTTACTCACGGCGTCGTTGGCCACGATCGCCGTCGCCGACGCCGTCGAGGAATCGTATCCCCGGCGTGAGGCTCCGCTCAATGAGGAATGTCTCTCGGTATGAATCACCTCGTAAGTTACTTACTCGGCCGTTGCGCTTTTTGGAACCGAGTCGCGATAACGATTGGCAGCCCGAGTTTGCACGCGCGCAATAACTCGCAAGCGCTATCAATTTCCGACACGAGATAATGGGACGTGTGACTTTTACTCCTTCTCTCTCTCTCTCTCTCTCTCTCTCTCTCTCTCTCTCTCTCTCACCATTTAATGTCTGATCTTACGATGACCAACATTGTCCGTCGACGAAGATTGCGTAACCCATTGTATGAAGAACGCGAAATGCTACGCCACGATTAGCTGAAATGCCACATCAGCGGTTATCGCGAGACTGCGCTTGAGGTGAGAAAAGCACGTGACCGAAACGGCGGACGTTTGCAGTCCGTTTGCAAGGAAATAAGGTCCGGTCTGGACAGTCTTTAATGGCCGACGATTACGCTTACATGGATATATTGTGCAGCCGGTAATTACACCTTTCATGTACAATGATACACGGGAGGACAACACGTCGGCGACAACACGTGCGCGCTTTAATCTCATTCATAAAACCGACGGCGCCGGCCGTAATTACGGGGGGGTCACATGATGTATGCGCGTACAATTGTCGTTCAGGTATCGATTTCCGATTGCTATCGGTACGTGAAGTCGTCGCCGCCCTCTTGTTGCTTCTGTAAAAATACAGCAGCCGACCGATCTCGGTCGCGTTTTCCTCGAAGAGGACGGGAAGAGAAAGAGAGAGAGAGAGAGGGAGAGAAAGAAAAGATAGAGTCTCGAGACGCTCTCTCGGAAGCCGCGATTAGGCGCGGGTTGAATTAGGCGTAAAAAGAGCGCGACCTCGTGCTCGTGCACGACACACGGTAAATTACCGAACGACAAGCGGCGAGATGGGATCTGACACAACATTTTTACGCTCGTCCGACGGCGCGTACGAGGTTCCATTACTTATTCGTAATGGGATTAGGCATCGCGCGTTGTGATGCAATCCGCTACGAGAGGAGGTCCGGAGCGCGCGCAGCGAAAATTGATAAAGCAGCGTCTCCGAAAGCCGGTACCGCGTGTCGCTTTACGGGGCGTTAGGCCATGAAATTGTAATTTAATTGCTTCTCCCGCAAGTCGTTCCCGTGGCAGTGATTGCGGTCGGTCGGTCGGTCGGTCGCAATTTGCATCCTAAATTAAAAATCCTCTCCTGAAGACCCGAGAACCCGCCGACTGTCGCTCGCCGCGCGAATCGAGCCGCGCGGTAAGCTCGCGCGCCGAGGCGTCGTTCGTTAATTATGCATGAGCGGACTCCTATTATAATATTCGGCCGATGTTCGGGCAAACAATGTACAAAACACTCGTCCGATTATGCTGCTGCGTGTGGCCGAGTTGCGTTCAGGGGACATTACGATCTGCCGCGCTAACGAGCTGAATCGCACGAGTCGGCATCGACATGGATTTTAATTTAAATAACGTTTCCTTCGGAGAACACGCAAAAAAGCGTTGGGAAATATTAACATCCGCGTGCACCCGCATCTCTTTTTCCTACGGCCAATTAGAGCGTTGATTTACACTCGCCGGGTCACCGAGCTCTGAATGAATTAATTACTGCGATGGATTATTATTTTGCTCGTAAAGGCGACCAATTAAAAGGCCGCGCTTGCACCTTGCTCGTTTTTACGACTTGTCGCAAAAAGTTGCTCGCGGAGAATGTTTACATTATTTATTGCACAAGTGTACACCTTAAGTAACTCGATTACAGTCGAATTTACATAGTCGGGTTGAGAGTGTTTGAACCGGCTTGTAAATCTCGGGGTATCGGAGGTAAATGGTTTCCTACTCTCATTAAAATACCAAAAGCCTCGTCTCTCCCGTGTCATGTACGAACGATAGTATCTCTGAAAATTAGCCGAATCAATAATAGAAGCGCGCGGATAAATATGTGAGAACCGACTCTTAAACTTAATGAACTTCGCGTACCATTCGGTTCTGAACGGCGCAGATCATAAGAGGGCGATAGCCAGCGATAAAGCTAACTGCCAGCACGGTCTAGGCTCTTCGACGAATGACCATTACAGATCATAATTTATTGGTTTGTCGAGTTGTCTCGCGCGCGCGCGCGCACTTGGATCACTCTCGCAAGATAAACATGTAAAACGCTGTCCGTCGTGGGCCGCGCGAGGATTCATCATTCCACCTCATATCCTTTTCCCACCCCGGTTCGTCTGTTTCTCTCATCTCCTCGCGCGCGATTTGTCTTCCTTCGAGTTCGCCGCGACGGCTGTCACTCCGCGTGACACCCCGAGATCACGCTCGATTATGTTTCCCTCGCGATATTCGACGCGATCATTTTTTTTTATTACGGCGAGCTAGTTCGCCGTTGCGCCCGCAGAACGCCGGGTGAAATTTGCATAAACATTAGTCACGTTCCCTTTCTTATATTCCGATAGGTATCACGGCGAGTAAAGTAGATTACGGTGCCAACCGCGCGGCGTGACGAGGAAACGTCAGCAATTCGCGAAAAAAAAGGAGAGAAAAACTGGATGATTGATAGCGGTCATCAGATAATAACGCGAAACAATCGTCTTATTAGTGCAATTACAATTTCAAACAGCCGTTATGACATTACTCGGTCAATATTGATTGCCATTCAAATCGAAACGTTTCATTATGATCGGCTGCATAATATCCGTGTATCAGTGACAGCGCCGTGAGAACCGAGAAAGGTGAGTCACAGTGCGAGAGAGGAGCAGGTAGTAACCGAGAGGAAAGCGAATAAGGAAAATAAAACGAGGTACTGCCTCGAGACACAGCCGAAACAGCGGCCCCTGTTTGCCTTTGAAGTTTACCGAGACGTTGACATCGATGCGACTATAGTGATGCAAATGAGATCTTTCTCCGACTTATGCGGGAGTCCGCCGTGCCTGACGCATTTGAGAGACACGAGTGGCTTTAACGTCAATTTAATGTACTCTATGTAACATTGAGCAAAGTCGCGGTGGGATTCGCGCCTACTATCTACGGGATCACAAAAATATCAATGGCGCGTTTGAGATCGCCGATTTTATTACAAACAGCCTTTGAGCGAAAGCAGTGTCCACTCCGAGATGACGCAAGGAGCCGTGACGTTTACGTGCTGATACTAGCGCGATTTTTACGACAGCCCCGGTATTCCAAATAATCCGTGAGTTCTAGTGTTTATGGCGCGTCTGGTAGCTTTTACTATTGCGCTCTTCCGGTAATTTCGGCGGTTAACATTATTATCGTGTATATGCATGTATACATAGCGCGTGGCTATGTATATCCGTGTAACGTTGTTCCCTCCTTCCTTTTTGCGGATCGGACAAAAAATCGCGGGGCTCGCACGAGATCCCTGATAAAATCGAGAAATTCGCATCTGTTTCCCAGAAATACCGTCGCACCTATTAATCCTTTGCCGAGCTCTTCTCGACGAGATAAAGCAAATTGACATGTTAAGAGTTTAGCTCTTGACCAGATGGTCCGAATAGATTCGCTTTCTCTCGCGTCTTCTTCGGCCCGGCTCCGAAGCATATCGCGGCATAAGTGCAGCCATTAAATCTCAAATCTCAAAGTTAACGGTCTGTGAAACTCGGCCACTGGGAACGTGAATGTGCCAAAATAAAAAAAAGAAACGCAAAGTAGAAAAGAATAATAGTAAGACGGTCGTAACACATTTACGCTGAGAAAAAAAATTGTTGCTAATACTAAATATGTTTAGTTAACAGTATTTCTTTAATTCAAACGCATATGTTTTCCAATTAAACATACGTAATTTATTAAAATATATATATCTTTTAATTAGCAAATGTTTACGTGAATTAACAAATATTTGTTTGACAGCCCGTGACTGCAGAGCATATAGTTGAATCAAGAAACATTTTCTTGACTCCACAGTCAAGCTTTTATAGCTCTATCCAATATCTGTTGTATGCCATTTGTTCTACAATCTGTACCGTCTTGCTTGTAAAATTGTTAATTATAATTGAGCAAATTGAATTTTCATTTTACTACGAGCATTAAATTATCTTGTAAGTTGAAGTCTCCGATCGAAACTCGTACAATTAAGTCATATTAGATAAACATGAATTAGATTTACCTAATAATCGTGCGAAAACGTTATCGCGACACTCGTCGTTCGGTGAAATATTTCCGATTCATAGCGATTAACGTTACGGCACTTATTCAATCAAATCGCTTGTCCGAGTCGGATTAATAAAACATGAGCGCGGTATTGCGCGGTATTGCGCGGGAAAATGATCGATCTCCCAAAAGCGACGGAAAAGTTTGATCTCGCGCGCGTCACGCGCTATTAAGCCCAGACTCGCGGCGCTCGCGCGAAATATCGAAAGAAAAAGTTTAAAAACTGTAAATATGTCGCTGCTGCGGTCGCCTACGAGACCGTTCTCGTTCGCGGTTCAAAGATTTACGCAGCCGGCGCTAAATCAAGGAGAAAGAGAGAAAGAGAAACAGAGGGAGAAAGAGGCATTCTCTCGAGCTGCTCTCGTCTCGACCAAGTGTCGCGGTTAAAATACCGGATGTAATGGAGCACCGAGTGCTCGCGGCGTTGTGGTGGCGCGAATGAATGGGCCGTAATCTTATAATGAAACTTAATGAAATTTGATTTGTTCGACGGCCCCTCGCGCCCGCGAGATTTCGCGGATTGATCGCTACAACTTTAAACAATCATCTTCCATTCTACTTTACACCGCGATCCCTCGCCCACGTGGCTTTACGATTCCTCATCCGCGTGGAGTGTCTCGATTTATTTCTAAAACTGTACAAGAGTTAAATAAACTTTATTATGCAACGTGATTTGTATTCACGTCGGGTTGTAAAATTGATTGTAAACGGCAAGAAAGCGGGAATACGTGAGAGCGCGTTAGGGAAGTGTACGTGCATTGCGCAAGACGATCTACAATTACACCGGGATGCTCGCGCCTCTTTATTTACGATCTAAAAAAAAACGCCTTTAGGAACGTGCTCCAAAATATATTTTCAGACGTAGTCACCGCGTAACGGATCGTGGACCCTAAAATTGATTTATCTACGAGGGCAGCCGAGAAGCGTCGTAAAACGCGGATGCTGTTCGCCGATCGAAGATGGCGACTAGACGCGAGACTAGAGTTAGCGCGTGAACGTTACCCACGGGACAGTGGAGTAAAAAAAACAGAGCTTTACGACGAAGTCGCAATTAACCGTATTCTATTTTGTCTCTTCGATCTTTGTGGTCTCGGCGCGGAGGCTGCCGGACGAGAATCCGCGCGGCAGCGGCGGCGGCGGCGGCGCGCGTTCATTGCGAATCTCGCAATAAAAGTGCAATAAATTCATGCAGTTTAGATGCGTCTGACTTCGCGACTCAATCTGCTTCTGGTTTTGCCGCGTGCCGATTGGTGGGAAGGCGATAAACTCGTCCGCTGCATACGTAAGCTTATCTCGCGGCTCTAACGTGATTTTTCACCGTAAACCGGCGGTGAATACCGTCCTATCTAAATGCCATGACGTATCGGTATCGTTGAAAAAGTACGAATTTCACAAGGATGACCGAATCGCTGGAAATACGCGGCAAAAGAGGCGATACTAATCACGGAGGGGTCAAATCGCGATATTATCGCGCGTACAACGTCGCCGTTGCGTAATACGACCCGATTGCAATTTACGATATTCCGCTTCATTGTCCCCAGCGGTTCATTATTGCCGGGCATCACGTTTGCACCATTGCACTCGCTGGATTTTCATTCGTCGATCTCTAATCAGATTTCAGCCGCCGCAGGCGGCGCCGCATATATCGCGATAATGAAGGCAATCCATTTGCTTATTCACCGTGTCACTCGTGGGAGTAAGACATTAGTGTGGCAACGAGCACTCGCCTGTGCGACGGTGGACGTAGGCGCTTCTTTCGCGCGACACGCATCCAAGTTTCAGAGATTCGCTGTCGCGTTCGCTGACGTATCCGGGTGAGTGGATCGCGAGCGGCTGATTCACGCGCGAGAAGACCCAGTTGGACAAAATCATCGCGGATGATAAACAAAATTGCCGCGAAATTGTCAGACTTTGCACCGTCGCACCGTCTTGCTCCAGATATCAATCTAGTACACGGGAGGGGGGGGAGAGAATTTTCTCTTACAATTTACCCTGAAAATCGTGTAATCGGGGGGACAACATGGTATTTCCAAGAATTTTAAGAGAGTTTTTTCAATTTTTACCATACACTTTATTAGTAAAGAATTTAAGAAAATTCTACCATTACTCGATTTTCAGGGTAAATTGTAACAGAAAATTCTTTATGAAAGTTTTTTCAACTTTCTCAAATTCTACCATACATTTTATTAGTAAAATACATTTTATCAGTAAAATGTATGGTAGGATTTGAGAAAACTTTCGTAAATAATTTTCTGTTACAGTTTACCCTGAAAATGTAATCGTGGGACAACATAGCATTTCGAAGAGTGTTTTTTAAGAGAGTTTTGTTCAACTTTTACTAATAAAATGGATGGTAGAATTTGAGAAAACTCTCGTAAAGTTCTTCAAAATGCCGCGTTGTCCCACGATTACACGACTTCCAGGATAAATTTTAAGGGAAAATTCTCTCCGTGTACGGTTTAAATGTTCTTCCGCTGAAACAGCTTGACGTTTTTGAGATTAACGAGGAAACGGAAAGTCTTAAATCAGAGGCGCGTACATTCATCGCTCGCGATCAAGGTTGTTGCGTCGTCGTGGAAACACGAATTTCAGGTTTTCGTCAAAAAAGATTCACAATTGCTTAATACATAATATAATAAATACGGAGCATCGCCTTTGTCGGTGTCACTTTAATTGGCGACTGGGAACCAGTCTCCTTGCCGGGCTCGGTTCACCCAGTGATACCTCAGTCGGGGCGAGTTATCCGAGGGCCATTCACAAATGATATCATGAATGAGCTTCGTTCGTTCTGAATAAAACTCCTCGGCGAATCTGTCGCGGAATACCCGACGATCCGTCGCGCTTAATACCATAGAGCCGGTTTTGAAGGCGAGTCGGCCTATTTGTGAATATCTGATGGAAATGAACTTCGACTTTTAACCAGGATTTATTTGTATCATTATCAATTATTTACTGTCCGAGATGTAAAGTCGTTTATTAGCAAACTATCGTCATTACACAACAGTTATGTCACTCAAATTTCACGATACGGTCGAGAGGTAAATTCACATTCGCTCCCGCGAATCTCGTCATCGCGACACTCTCGAGTTTATCAATTTATCAGTTACGCGTTAGCCGCGAGGGGATTATTCTCAAGAGACATGTTCGAGCATGTAAGTCGCAAGTGATAGACGCTTAACGGATTTGACGATTAGCTCCGACCACGGTTAAGTCTTGCTTTACAATTCCCTCGGTGGGCGTTTACACCCGGTAGTTGTTAAATCGCCGCGTAACCACCTACTTCTTCCTACGATTAAATATATTGGACACTTGACCTCTATCGTCTGAATCGGGATGATTTTGTATCACGACAAACTCGATCGACAATCCGAAATTTTTGTACTACTTTGACACCTTTAACCTACGCCTACACAGACCAGCAATAACCTACTTTGATGACATTATATTTTTTCATGCACCTACATACTTGATCCCACATAAGATGCACCCAATGCGATGCAGTAAAGTCGTGCAAAACAATTCGGAAAAAATTGTTACACGTGAAGTCGAGGTCTTCCTCTCATACGTTTTCTTCAATGCTCGGTATATCTATATCATTTCCCGAATTCCCCGTGATTTTTTTGGAACAAGGTAATACGTAAACCTCTTACTTATAATTCACACGTTTTAATATATTCCCGCGTGCGAGCAGCGACATTCGCAAATATGATAATAAAACCGTGCGAAATATCGCAATATCCTATCGCATCGGCATAGAAATAAGAATCGCGGCGCAAATTGATCTTATTTTCATAACTAATCACATATGTCTATACGTATTACGTGTATTAGTTAAGTCGGCCAACTCCATTCACCAGTTTTTCCCAAAGATTTTTCCGAGAGCGGGTAGGTGTCCGTATATCGACCAGATGTCGATCTGGGCAATTTGCTAAGGTTATTAGAATATATTAAACATTACTGACTGTTTGCATTTTCATAGACATTATTTTGATGTGATACATCAACGGGCGAACGTTGTATGTCGAAAGTGTAACGAGATATGTCTCTATTACCAATGTCTCGATAAATATGGCTTATGCTGTATCTATTGCGACGAATTCTTTAGACACGTTTATGAGATACGGACAAAGTTAAGATTGTAAAATTTTATGAGATTTAAATTCGAATTTTTTCGCCACTCTGTGACTTTGTGCGAAAAAATATTATACTAAATTGTGGCAGCGCGAGCAAAGAGAACTGTTTTTCACTAAATTAGACGCGTCTCTGCGATATCCATGACGTATACTTTTGTCTATCGTATTAAAATGAAAAACGAACCCAGGGGGAAACGGTTCGCCGAAACGATATCGAATCAACATCGATTGACGCGTCAGTTCTCGTTGGGAAAGTTGTAATGAATATCATAAGGGAAACTGCTGCAAGAACGGACGCAACGGATAACCGATTTCATTTGGGACCAAGAACGAGATTGCAGGTTGTGTCGGCAGCAAGAAAGTTAAGAATCGACGTTTTCTCACGTGGAAAAAAACCCGCGCGGAATTTATGCGCTGGCTTTAACGACGTGCGGTCGCACGTCGGCGTTTTGTTATTTATCCTGAGAACGCGACTGTCGGTGGAAATTAAAGATCGCGGATTCGTTAAGGCGGATTCGCCACGTGGGCGGAAAGAATTCTAACGTCAACGAGCTCGTAAAACGAATATATCGCGACGTCGCGAAATGCGTGAGCTGTTGGCAGCGGTTTATCGCACCGAGCATCGTAGAACTTTTGTTCTCGCGAAACAGATTTCATTCCCGATCAGTCGCAATTATAAAACGTCGATAGCACGAGTAGTTACGAATATGGACAACTTTTTTGATAGCTAATCTCTCTCTCTCTCTCGCTCATTCAATCGCCAATCTGACTGTTCGCGTTTACGAAAGGCATTCTCCTCGCCAAGGGCTCGACATGTGTAGTAATTACCGCGAAAGTTAACGGTAATAAACTAATGACAGCTCGCGAAATAGAAGGCGCCGGTTAACCAGGCTCAACGCATTCTCCACGATGTTTTTATCGCGATGTAGCTAGGCGCCGCCGCCGATAAGTGACTCAATGCAAACCCTGGCGGCGGCGGCTCCGCCTCTGCTAAATGCCAATAGGCTTCTATGTACTTCGTATTTATCGATGCGTATTACGCAGCGATTTCGCGATACAAAATCCCGATCGTACGTCACGCGTGTTCATTCGGGCGAAATTTTCGCGACGGTGGAAAAATCCGAATTACGCGTCGCGCTTATCGCGTCGATTAAAGTTCTGTACAACTGTAGCGTCATCTTACAAAATATCATATCGCGAGCGACTCTTACGTCACTACGTACCTTACCGTATCGCTTGTATCTTGTCGTAATCGATCGGGGAAAAAATCGCAACCGTTATATGGGTTTACTCGCGCGTTTAACCACCGACCGGAATATAATAATCGTGATTTGTTCCGCTCGGCGGGACATTGATGTTTAACGGCGGATCTAGATCGGGATAATCTCGCGATAACCGGCAATAAGCCATTGAGAATACTCATGCAGGCCAAATTACCAGGATCGCAAGTCACCGCGCGAGAATTATGCGTCTCGTTCATTACTCGCAAACGATGCCGTAATTAAACCACGAGCCTCCGTCCCGTGCCCGGTGACTTCGATTCACCGTTTATCTCGCGGCATCGGGATCGTTAATACGTCGATCGACGGAGATTGCGCATCCGGCACGACGGGGTTCATTTGACGGACCTCCATCGTACGCGTGCTCGACGAACAAATGAACCAAGTGAAGGATAGAAGGGGGCAAAAACAAGAAAGTCGACGTTGTTTCCCACGTGGGTGGACAACGTGGTTGTCAGATAAATCTACTTGCCGCGGACTTGGTCGCGCTTTCTACTAAAAATTTCTTTCCCGCTGCTACGACCACGCGACATTGATCTTCAGGGTTAAGTTCGCGGCTGCTTCCTGATACAAATCCCGTTTGATCGAAGAAATTATTGCGACAATGCAGTTGCCGTGGCGTATTATCGTAGGACTGGTATTAGGATCCGTTCGGACGATTTATTGGGGATTTAGATCCATTTCCCTCCCTCTCTCTTTCTCTCTCTTTTGATAAATAAATCTTTACTGCTGATATGGCTTACAATATTTTAGACGCACCTTTAAATCCGGTATTACTTGCTTAATGCTATATTGTTACTGATCGGCTATTAATAAAGTTATCAGCAACACAATTATACATTTGTATATTAATTCTCCATCGTTCTCATCTTCTGATTACGATGTTAATAAACATTGTATATTACATGACATTTAAAAAAATGTTTGCCACATTTATTGTACAGTCTGTGTAATTGTAAATAAATTCTGGATACAATCTGTATCATTCATACACCCACAGAAAGGATTTCCGTTACTGAGAGAAAAAAATTCTTGACGTACCTATTTCTCGTAATCTCATTTAGTAGGTACAAAAATAAGACAATATCAAAATAAAATAAATAATTCTTATTCCCCTCTATAGAATGAAAAAAGATTTACTCACTACATTGAGACAAGAGTAACTTATATAAATATAAGTTTATATATTCTTGCGTTTACAATAAATTTTCCCTCCATCTTACAACGCGGAAAGTTAACGCCACGAAATTCGACAAAAGACGATACATCCTATCATTTTATTCTAGATTTTAGAATTTTTCATTTAAGATTAAAATATTCCTTTCTCTATAATAAATATGATTGGCGCTGTATCGATCCTACTTTATGATACATTGAAGTGTAATAGAATTATTGGATCCGGAAATTTTTTCTGTGGGTGTATAGAGCGTCATCATTCATGGAGTATTTATTCCAAGTATTCAATAACACCTTGTCGATAATATTATCATTATCATTATCATTTTTATCCTTACAGCTTTGAGAATATTCTAACTCGCGCGGTGGGCAATGGAACGGTCGTGTTTGTCGATAGTTCGCGACTGCGATGGGCCGTAAATCTGTGCGCGGTGCGCGTTGCTTGAGCCGGTAGCGCGTGATAATGGCGCGTTAAAGTCCGTTTGGTTATCGTTAATCGCCACGACATTCGGCCGCAACGTGTGCCGGCCACGTTCCGCGGTATGTGTACACGCAGGTACGTACACGCAGATACGTACACGCGCGAGAACGATGCGTGAATCGCGTAGGAATGCGGACCGACCGAATTCCGTGTATCCGCTGATAATCCGCGATAGTGCATTCGGTGACGAAACGAGAGTTACGTCCCTCCTTTATCGCGTCTTTCTGCCCCCCCGCCGACCTTACCGGGGAAACACCATGATAAGAAACGGTGACACGTTTCACCAACCGGTGCCCGAGCATCTTATCAAATAAATTCCACGCGCCGTGACTCACTTGGCAACGATACTTACACCATATGTATTACATCCCCCACCGCGCCGCGTTGGCGCATTAATCCGAAATTATAACCTTAATCCGCTTACGATTACCGGCATCACGCCGTTGCCGGTCGCTCTTTCGTCGAGCCCCGAATTCCGCCTACCGGGAGCAATCGAATCGAATGGGAAAACCACTATTTTGATGATCGGCGAAAGGAGGACGCCGGTGATTCATGACGACGGGCGAGCCCCGCAGTTCGCCTCGCCGTGAAACATTCACGTTATCGAGCCCCATAATTATTCATAATTACGTTTGATAGAGCGCGTTTGGCCGTGCCGCTTTGCGGTAAATTTGGTTTCTAATGATAATAAGTATTGATAATTTTGTATAACCAGAACACAGCGTTGCGTGCGTTACACGCCTCTCTTTCTCTCACTTTTTATCAACTATTAATAGATAGTGTCAAATTTTTCTTCTAGCCCATTTCATTTTCATTTCACGTCGATACATTCGACGTACATAAATACTTCGTTTACTACACAATGTACAATAGATATGATGCAATTTTGTGTATAATGGATCCATTATAAAATTTTTTTAATAAACCATTTACCACTCACCGATACTATGCGTTACACGCCTCTCTTTCTGTCACTCTCTATCAACTATTAATAGATATTGTCAATTTTTCTCTATTTTACTTTTACACAATTTATTTTTATTTCACATCGATACGTTTGATGTACATAAATATTTCGTTTACTACATAATGTAGATATAATGCAATTTTGTGTATAATAGATCCATTATAACAATTTTTTAAATAAACGATGAACCACTCACCGATCGATGCGCAGCAGCGGAGTTACTACGTCGTAATCTGTAAAATACAAAAATATGATATGTAATTATTATAAAATAATTATTTAAAAAAAATTGCATTAAATATTTTAGATGCATTCTTTAAATAGATATTTAATAAAATAATTGTAAAGTACTCGAAGAAAATCTCTTTCTTTGGAATATAAGCTCACAAGATTTCCACGTATATTTTTTGTGTGCAACTCTTATTCAAATCATTTGAATGAATTAGACAAAGGAGAGTAGACATTAATTTTCAACTAGCAAATAATATGTGTAAAATAAAACACTCACCTCATGGTTGCTCCGCCGTTGCCCGATGCCTCCCAGGCCTGCACATCCTCTCAGATCTCCTTGTTGCACTCACGCACTATTCACTCGCGAGAATGATTCACTGCGATCGCGCGAAACTTCATGCGACACTCCCGTACGCGAAACGCACAAAGTATTGTTCGTCATATAACTTTCCGTCACGCAAATCGTTCAAACCGCATGCTATTTTGT
>NW_011967175.1:361780-376765 GCF_000949405.1 Vollenhovia emeryi
TAATGTGAGTATGGGAATCAAAGCTGTAGAGAAGTAGTTATCAATCCGCGACGAAGCGATATTTTACAATCCGAATTGTCAAACAATCTAATCCTTACGCGAAACGAATTGCGCGAGCGAAACACCCACTACGAGCAAGTCTATCAATTGTAACAATTAACTTAATTCTTGATTGCGTTTCGAGAAATAACGTAGCGACTTTCTCTACTTCCTGTCTATTTGAGCTGCGAAGTGCAACAGAACGAGAGACAGCAAACAACAGCAAGTACTAAAACTGAAAGACAGATTACACTGATTGTGAAACAGATAATTCAAAGCGCGATGCGTAAACAAGATGTAATCGCGATAAAGTATCACGATTTACCTTCAACTTTATTAGATGAATTAGTCCCGTGAAATATCTATGTACCCTGATAAAGAGCCGTCGCCTCAACATGCAAATCGTTTTCTCGTTACAAGTTGCAGGAACTTAATGATCGACGAACGTTACTTGTTACTGATAAAGGCGTACAAATTGATAGAGTTTGATTCCCATACTTATCGCGATCGCGTTTCGGAAATTGATAACGTAAAAGTAATACGACGTACGGAGCTACTCCCGACGCTGCCTGCCGGCTCGGCGTTCGGCGAGCGAATAATAGCGCGACGACCTTGGTGTACACAACAGCGGGCGGGACGCCGCGTGATACCGCGCGGGCATAAAAACGAAGGCGACCGTTGAATACTAATTGTTTTTTCGCCTACGAAATATGCGAAGTATAATATACGTTACAAATTCTATACCTGACATTCTCTTTCTCTCTCACTTACTTTGTTCAGCGATTTTACTACAGGTACATTTTGCACATCGTTCTGCGGATTATTAGCTTGAAGTAACTTGAAGTAACTGACTCCGTTCGATCGAGAAAATCTTGAGAAAGTTTTGAAACGAAAATTGTTTCTTAAATTCTGTATGAAACTCCGCGATAAAGCTGTCGCGAGGATCAATCTTGGCAAAATGTTATGTATGAAATTCCGCGATGAAGCTCTCGCAAGGATCAATATTGGCTGTGAGAATGAAAAGGAAACTAAATCCTTGCAACTTTCTTTGCCGAACAATTTAAGTTTTTGGCAATTGAAATGATCACAAGTATGAATAAACTTAAGTGGATAACTGAAGGAAGCGGATTTGTGAATTATATCCGAAGCGACGATACGAGATGTATCCGAATACGAATATTTAAAGAAACAATTATTGCTCATTATAATCACAACGAAGAAGTAATTTCACGTTAGCTAGCGCTTTGATTTTTTGACGTACAGATTTCATGTGTGAATCGCGCGAGATATGTCTTGCCGGTTAACCGAGCATTGATAGAAAATTGCGAGGATTTAGCGATCACGCGACGATATTAATCGCTGATTATTCACAGAGAGCGATCGCGGCTTCTTCCCGTTGTCGCGAACACGTATCAAGAAACACTAATACGATATACGAAGCGACGCGGGCCGCTAACCGATCCGTTCATGCCTTTTTGTGAGAGAGAATCCCTAAAATTTCGAGCTAATTTTATTTTAGACTTATTGTAAGAAGAGAACTGGAATTACGTTTCATTTGGAACAATTCAACAACTTTGCATTTTATCGCGGAAAAGAGACAACAATGCTTCGAGGCTTTCGAGTATCGACTTAACAGGCCTTTTGTGAGAGAGAATCCCTAAAATTTCGAGCTAATTTTACTTTAAACTTACTGCAAGAGAACTGGAATTGCGTTTCATTTGAAACAATTCAACAACTTTGCGTTTTATCGCGGAAAGAGACAACGATTCCAGACTTTCGAGTATCAACTTAACACGCCTTTTTTGTGAGAGAGAATCTCTAAAATTTCGAGCTAATTTCATTTTAGACTTACTGTAAGAAGAGAACTGGAATTACGTTTCATTTGAGACTATTCAATAACTTTGCGTTTTATTCAGCATTCTTTATACTTTCATTATGGAATGTGTTTTATTAATTTAGCTTTATATGCTTGACTTAATGAAGAATTAAGCATTGAAAGCATCCTCTTTTCGCCGCGTCAGAGACTGACACGACCAGACTCGACCTCGGCATTTCGCTTGGCATTAATTAGCGACGGGTGAGGAAACGCGCGATTGCAGACGGACCTCATTTCTAGCCGGAGTCACCTCGCCCGGGTCCCTCGAGGGGTCCGATGGGGCCTGCGGGACCCCACGGTCGGTGGCGACAGTTTTCTTTCACGTTACGTCAGAGTTAGCGAGGCAGTTGGTTCCGTTCCGTTCGCTCGGAACGGCAAACGCGCGCACGCGTCAAGTCCCGTCCATTACGGCACGGTGAGAAGGCGTGTTTCCACCGTGTGAGAGGCGTCGCGACTTCCAGACGGGGACCAATCGATGATTTCTCGAGAGTCATTAACTCACATAACGAATGATGCCAAGACAGCGTCGATGCCGATACCGCCATTCTGTTATACATGGCGCCCGTACTCCTCACCTTTATCGATCAGGATTTAATGCGATTGCGGAATGATCGGGATTTAAACAACAGGCAGGATTATCACTCACTTCGCAGTTTATCATGTATTTAAGCGATGGTGCGATAGTCGCAGCCTGGCGTACGGCATAAATAAATATGATAAGGAATGATGTAGACAGCGCGCGAGAAGAAGAAAAAGAAGTTTTCGCGCGCGGAAACGTTTGTCAAGCCTCGCACGGGGGGAATATGTTCCCGTCCGGTAGGTCAGTAACACGATAACGACGTAATCGCCGGAATCGTCGGAGACAAGTGAGCATAAGATAAGATATCGATTCGCAGCGTCGTTGCGATAGAGTGTCGAAACGTGGACGACGCCCGCACGTTCGCACGTTTGCACGAAACACGGCGTTCAGCTTCGTTAACTTCATCGGCAAATCTTGAATATCGGGTCCAGTCGCTGGTGACACGTCGCAGCGAACGCGTCGTCCCCTCGATTCACGCGACCGCGACTCGTCGTGTTGTTCGTGCAATTAGCTCGCGATGTTTCGCGGATAAGGATTCATCGGAGGAATCGAGTTATCTTGTAGTTTCCGTCGCGATACATGAAAATTTTGCGCGTTTAAAATCCATCGCACAGAGATCTCGAAAAGGTTTCAAGCGACGTTGCTTTGAAATTTGCCGGAGATCTTTTTTTTGTGTGAAAGGTGAGAATTTTTTGTGAATTGACATACTGCACATTCGTCGAAGGTGTTTTAAGATGTTTGCACATTTAATATTGTATAGTCTAGTTCGTGATATTGTCGAAAAATAATCTTATCGATTGGACGGCAAGGTGCTGTCTAAAAGTCACTCGGTGAATTATCACTGAAAATAGTGACTAGTAACTAATTTACAATTACAAGCATACCACTGCAAATTGCAACAGTGACTCTTCACTGTTTTCAGTGATAATCCACTGATGGACTTTTACGCGGAGAGAATTTTCTCTTAAAGTTTATCCTGAAAATCATGTGATCGCGTGGGACGATTTGGTATTGTGGAGAAGTTTATGAGTCTTTTCCAATTTTACCATACATAAAGTTCTTCAAAGTGCCATATTAGTCCACGATTATATGATTTTCAGGGTAAAGAGTGAGAACAAGTGTCCATAGGCCCCATTTTTCTCGCACTCGATTTTGGTCAAAGAAGGGATCAAGCGAAAGGTCTCGTCAAGCGGATTATAGATGTCACTCTCAGAGTGTATCTATTTAACGTTCCAGAGATCTCGGGCTCCAAAGGTTCCATTCCATTCCAAACAAATGGTTGGTGTCTGTCAGACGGCTTCATCGCTTACATCCTGGGAATTTTTGGAGCCCGATATCTCTGGAACGTTAAATAGGTACACTCTGAGACTGACATCTGTAATCAGCTTGGCGAGACCTTTCGTTTGGTACGTGCTTTGTGACCAAAATCGAATGCGAAAAAAATGGGGCTGACCTTGTTCTCATTCTTTTAAAAGAAATTTTCCACGTGTAGAAATAGATTTTTTTTTAATTTCGACAATATATTTGTACGATTTAAAATGCAATTAAGTCATCACCGAAGCTATAGTAATAGTGAACGATAGCGTGCGGTGTGACCACGAAAATAATCGATCGCAGGCATCGATAACGATCGCGCGATGATTATCTCGTCGCGATAAGCGGTCGCGAAAGAGGCCAGTAATATATGTTTATTAATTCGACAGGTCGGCGGCGCGGTAGCCATGTCATCGTCGGATCGGCACGGCGGATCATCACGAGAAATCGGCGTGGAGCCGGGAGAGAGCCATCGTCGTCGGCCCGACATACTTAGGGCCGCCGAGTAACGCCGGCGGATCGGTAACCGAGGGATCGATACGAGCGGATCGGTCCACCAGCTCACAACCTACGGCCTCCTTGCTGGCCCGGCCAGCTACTATGCGAATTGAAGCTCTCAGCACCCTCGTCGCGGTAAGTCCCGATTGTGGGATAAACGTTTGGCAAATTGTCGCACGTGCATTCGAACCTCGGTAGATTCGACTCTCAGGCTTTTTCAGGGTGCACGTGTTTGAAGGATTACATACGCGTACAGAAGAAAGATAACGATTCGTTTATAAACTTGGAGAAAAGTTTAGAAAACGAGAAAGTGTACTTGGAAATTCGCTGCGTCAATTTGACGTCGTACAATTCGACCGACCTCTTTCGCCATGTATCTCTGATTTTACGCGACTTCCGGTCCAGAATGAGCGTTTAAGCATGTCTCGTCAAATTATCTTTCGGGGAGAACCAGTCGAGATCTGCTCGACACTCGGAGTGTTAACAGTAGCCTCTCTTCACGGATATGTCTTAATAAAATCCCTTGCCGTGTACCTGTTGCGCGCAGAGTGCATAAGGTCACCCATGATTACAGTCGTGCACGAGCCCCCATACGATTGATGCAACAATCGACGAGCGCGCACGTCCCCGGCGTTGCCAGCGAGACAATAATTACAATGCCCAGCGACTACGTAACGATCGTAAAATACCGCCCGCCGCGTGCGTTATTAGCATATCATTGAGATAGCGCTGTGCGCACACGCTAATAGAGCTGTGAACGTCTCGCGTTTCCCTTCTTCAGCCGCTGTCACTCGATAAACTTTCAGGATTACGATCGCGCTTCGTTCTCTCTCTCTCTCTCTATCTTCCCTTTTCATTTAGTTTCCCGTTCGCGTTTTGTTACAGTCGGACGTCCTGGTCATGTTTTCCCACAGCTGATTTTCGGTACACTTGTCATCCCGTTTAAACGCGGTAAAAGATTTTGATCAGCGGTTTCCCCCCCTCGGTTTAACCAATGCACTTGTACTACTAGGGGAGGCTGCGACCTGTCGGGCGAGACGCAGATTTTCGGCGATAACGACCGTGAATTTTCACTTGTACCAAATTAAACGTATCGATGTCGATAATTTCTGACGATACGGCCAATTTAAAGGCCATATTTTGCTTAGAAATTGAAATAATAAATTGCGTTACGGAATCTTCCCTCGATTACGTCGATCGCCGTCGCGATTACGGCGTTCGTAAGGCCGCACGCGGACCGGCTGGCGGTCCTACAACGTCGGGAAGCGGGAGAGAGAGAGAGAGAAAGAGAGAAAGAGCAACATCCCTATCACCGGTCGACGTCGCGCATACCGGTGTTATCTACATAACATTACGGGCTGACGACGTACGGATACACGGGACCGGCGGCGATCTCGCGACGTTACTATGCCCGTGATATTGATAAATGATAATCATTGGTGCACCGCGCGGCTGCCGCACCGATAATTTAATAATGGTAGATTAGTGGCGCACGCACACGCGTGTAAACCGGCGCGCAGCAAGACCGGGCCAGCCTCTCACGGCGGCATTACTATGCTAATCGGTCCGCATCGGCGCCGATGCCTTCAATAAATAATCCTCTTAACGCGACGTTAAACGGGGATGCCAGGCCTGTATACGCCGCGCGCGTCCCGGCGATGTGACGGCGATGCATCGGCGACGAGTCCCGCCGATTTGTGCGAATGTCGTACGCACTGCCGCTCCGCGATGAAGATACCGTCGGGATTTTTCGGAGAGAGCCGAGATTCTCCCGCAACGTATTCTCCCGATTGCCTCGGATCATCATAAATATTACGTCGCCGTCGGCGCGTCGGGCGTGAGACAGCGTAGCTTTAGGAGTGCGTTTAAATTCTCGCAGAAAAAAAGAATGCGGCTATTACGATACAATCTATTCTAAAAATAGGGAGAAACCACGAAGCTCATCCTCGAAGTACACGAGGCCTCGAACAAAGTGCAACAAATGCACTTTTCAGCGGCGTCAGACGCGGGGCTATCCATGGTTATCGATGGTGATGTCATTGCAAATAACCGCGTAACGACTGTGTGGAAACAGTTCTTGGTTTTGTTTGATCGACACGCGTCGGCAACGGTCTCGATTTCCAACGAGATCGAATGCCGGCCGCGATTAGCTCCGGTGTCGATTTCAAAGCCGTCGGGTCAGTCTCCTCCGTTGAATCATCCGTTTCATCGCCGTTGGCGATTCTGACGGTAGGGGCGAAGTTTCACGCCTTGTCGCCAATGTAACGCACGAGAAAAGCTAAAATCGACGATTGGCGGCGGACCAAGCCAGAAACAACGCGCAACTTTCACGTCGCATCTGGCTTTTACGCAAATGCATCGGCGAGCGCATTCGGGCAACTCGTAAACTTTCGTCAACTTTCGGACCTGATTCGGACGGTGCGCTTTGAAAATTATATTTGTCGAAGCAGTTTTTCTCATTATTCATAAAATTATACCTTGCCCGTGTCTTAAAGGTTCATCGAGTCTTCGGAGTAAAGTCGCGCAATAATAAAATAAAATAAAACTACGACGTTTATGAACTTTCGGACCTGATTGGACGGTGCGCTTTGAAAATTATATTTGTCGAAGCAATTTTTCTTATTATTCATAAAATTATATTTTGCCCGTGTTTTAAAAGTTCATCGAGTCTTCAATAATAATAAAAAAGGAACTGCGATGTTTATTAGCGCACATATATGGAATTTGCATAACTCACCAATTCGGCGCGAGGCTCCGGGTGCTCACGAGCGTCCCGCAACAAGATATCGCCTTCTCCTATTATCGCGCGGGCTCGTCGTGGTCTGTAATTTAAAATAATTTGGAAATAACATATTACGAATCGTAAAGTTCGGTACACAGTATATAAAAGTGGTTGGGTCCCTCCGAGAGCCGCGCGCGGCTCGCACCGCGTGCTTTCGCGCGAATGATTTAGTGAGTCGTCGTGGGTGTATCTCGTCGGGGCATCGTCCTCCAACAGTTCCTTTTTTTTCCGCACGTCTAACTTGATACACGATCGCGGGGGAAGAGAGTACCAACGAGAGGGACGTTAACCGCGAGCCGATGTTCGTTAAGTCGGTTCCGTACCGACGAACGGCGCATACGCAAGAAACGGATGAATGAGGGGGGGAAAAAAAGGGCATCGCGCGCTTCCTCGTTTTCCCAATTAACATTCTACCCGTCCCGACGTCGCGCCACCGCGCCGAGGACAGGTGTCTCGCGATCGGACGTTTGCGCGGGTACTTGTTTCACGGAAATTCCGGATTCCCCCGCTTTAATGGCGACTCTCGCGGCGGGCGCGTTGGCAAAAAGTTGACGTCGCTTCCCGCTTCGGACCGATTCCGCTCCGATCTGCCGGACGACGCTCGGCCATCTGTGAAATCTCACGCGGTCGCGCATAACGTACGGGCTCGTTATTAATTTGCCGCGTAGGAGTAGGAGGGAGAAGAGTCCTGGCGGTCTCACGCGCGCGTACGCGCGTAACCGTACGCACGCATTGCGCATCGCGCGTACGCCACACGCACGCACGCACGCACGTACGTACGTACGCACCGCGGAGCACGAAACGGCAAGGCGACTAACCAAATATTTATACACGTCAATCATAACACATGGCGAAGCATTCGCTGTCTAAACAGTCGCGCGGTGCCCTTCCGTGCGAGCCACTTCGCCGCTGGCCGCTCATTATGCCGGCGCGGCGCGGCGGCACGCTGGAGGACCTTTCATTGCTCCTTACCTATCTCTAACAGGCACTCGATAGTTGCCGTTTGTCATGCGCTCCACGATGTTTGCCTTTCCACGGGGGGAAAAAAAATCACATCGCGCCCGCTCGCTCGACTCGCGCCATGCGTCGCGCGCGCCGATATCGTGGACCAAACTCCCGGCCGTGCTCTTCCCTACGTCGTACGATCGAAGTCCGAGAGACGAGTCGCGGGTAGAGATTCGAATCCACGATCGCTTCGAGTACGACAAGGCGACACTTGCTCGGTGACGCTCGATTGTCAGCGGAAACGTACATCGCGGTATTCGTAGTCAGATCTTATATTCAGGACCGTTTTGAATTTGTCTGAAGATGCTGTATGGAACATTTCATTGGCTACGGAGTAAAGGTGATCTTATTGTTAGATAAAGGTCCGACTGTGAATACCGTCTAAAGAACCGGTAGATGCAGTAGCTAGTGAACGTCGACATATCGACTGATCTCTTTCGCAAGGTCGTATCTCGATTCTACTCATTTCTGCTCCAGAAAGAGCGTTTAAGCACAAAACCCAGAAATTGCGAAAGGGATCAGTCGATATGTGTACCGAACGTTATTATCGCGCGACTATCATATAAAGTGCGCGGAGGACTGCAAGCCGGAGCGCGAGGTGCAACGAGGGTGCAGGGGAATCGGCGAAAATGGAGTGGACGCGGGCGAGGGTCGAGTGTCTCTCGCAAAAACGTTGGATAAATGGCGGGACGACGGTGTTGAAACCACCTTTGGCACTTTGCAATAAGCCGGGAGTGCCTCCGGTCCTTATGAACGCACAAAGACTATGCTAATGATACGAGCGTTGCATTGACGGCTGGGTAAATACGTGCCGCCGGTGCCGAGTCCTGCCGCGGAGTTTATCGTGTAAACTGCTGTTAATGATTGCCAGCAAAGGCCGAGCCGGCCGTTTCAGCGCGTTGCTATTTCAGTGGCTCGAGTTTAATTTGGCGTTGCCGCTATCCGATTATTTAAATTGTCCGGAAGCATAATACCGGATAATTATCGAATGGTCACCAACGCGTGGGGATCGTCTAAAGGGTCATTAGCGCCGATTTCCCTTTCGACGGGAATGACAGGTATTTGTCGCGATTACTCGCGAATTAACGAAGGTAATTAAATTCTTTGCGCGCCACTCTCCAAGATTTTCGCGTTTCTTCCCCGATGCCGGGGG
This sequence comes from Vollenhovia emeryi, assembly GCF_000949405.1. Classification (NCBI taxonomy): domain Eukaryota; kingdom Metazoa; phylum Arthropoda; class Insecta; order Hymenoptera; family Formicidae; genus Vollenhovia; species Vollenhovia emeryi. The sequence goes on from NW_011967175.1 coordinate 371,028, forward strand.
TGCGCGGGGCTGAAGAGCGGAGAGTGTTCGTCGAATTTGTACGTACTTCAGCTTCTTTTCGAAGCATTCGGTATATACTAGCCCCGACGAGGTTTGTAACGTTAGCCGGACGGGCGATAAAATCTTGTCGGAATGCGATTCGCGGGTCGTTACGAGCGCGTAAAAGTCGGAAACACGGCGTGTGCCAAAGCGCGTGCTCTTCTTCGGACATATGCTTATCTGAATGGATGGAGTAGTAAAGTCGCGGAAAAGTTCTTCCACGAGACAGATGAATCAATTATACGCAGAGTCGCCCTGAAGCAACGTATCTTTTACAGCGGTGCGAGAGTAACGGACTTCTTTTCTCTCCTTTTATCTTCGACTAATAATATTTTTTAGTAAAACAGACAATTTGAGAAATGCGGAATTATGTGGAGTGTATTGTAGAGGCATTTAGCGAATTTTTAGCATTTTTAAATAAAATTTAATAAAACCACCTAATATCTAGATTTCAATTTCTATTCTTTATGTTCAGTATCTCCTCGTCTCCTTTCTTCCTCGTTCATTGCAGCATTTAAAAAATTTATTTTTCTCTTTAGGAGTCAGCCAATATACGTACATGACAAGCAAATAGGCTTAAATATGCTGAAGAAGACACTGTGGAGGCAAAACGTTCATTTTTTTTCTTTGTATTTGCAAATCTAATATATAAACATTATAATCGAGCTTTTTAGTCGACGTTAACCGGCCAGTGTTTTTAATACAGAAAATTTATCGCGAAAAGTATTACCTCAGCCAGGGTTTGAACCTGGACTTTCCTAACCCTTTCGCAATAAATTTCCTGTATTAAAAACACTGGCCGGTTAATGTCGACTAAAAAGCTTGATTATTATTATATATTGTCTCCCAAGAATTATTGTTACCAAAACCGAGTGTTCTTTTATTCTTTTTAATTAATTTTTCCCCCACTATGTATCGCACAATTCTTAAAAGCTCATGCATACAAATGTATATCACTAGAGGTGCGACATTTTGATGTTATTTTTTGGCGTGTTTTGTTTTTCCCCGATTTTGCATTATTCTGATAATGTTTTTGATAATGCCCTGGTTAGAGGTAGGCAGGGCTTCAATAAGACAACTTAGACACGGTTTCACCAACGTCGTTTTACTTTAAACTTAGTTTAATTCGTTCTTTGTCTCTTTCCAACTGTTACTTTAGAAAGAGGCGAAGCACGAATTAAGCTAAGCTTAAAGCTAAACAACGTTGGTGAAACCGGGCCTTAATGTTGAGATAGAACAATTTACGACAGTTATTAAGGCTAAACATATTAAAATAGCATGGAACAAATTACTGAAATTACATATCATATTCAGGCTATGAAAGCGGTAACATGTCTAAAAAAATTAACCAAAACTAGTCTTAGCATAAATCTTTTCGGTTTAGGATACAACATTGATGTTAGAAATGTTTACTAAGGAAAATTACGATTTTTTACGTTATTTGGACACTATTTTGCGTGTTGAGGATCACTTTGCATTATTTTGCATTTTAAAAACGTGTTAAAACGAAGTTGAAGACTCCAAAATGTAAAGAAATGACATTAAAAACGTTCCTGTGGTATTTTGCGATATTTTGGGTATAAAGATAACATCAAAATGTCACACCTCTATATATCACATGTGGATGCGTGTATATAGCGTCCGCGTTGAGCATCGGGTCCGTGGGTTTGCTAAGCCCAAACGACTGTACGGCTACAGTCATCCCTGCGGGAGCATTTAGCGACATTTTCTCAATCGTTAGGACGTAACACGTGCACACATCGTTACCGCCCGCGCCTTATTGCGGAGTCTTGCATATCCGAGTGCGATTAAAACCCAAGTAGGACGGGATCTTTTTCTATGCATTTCGAAAGACAGTCTTTCGTCACGCGTCCGCGGCGCGTGATTGATATTCAACTCGCGCGCGATCGCTTATTAACGACACAATATCTCATTATTTACGACGGGGGAACATCGGGACACGGGCGGCGGACGCCTTGTGCGGGCGCACAATGTAACGGCGCAGTTTCTCCGCGAACGGGAAACCGCGCCGGAGTGCTCGCGGGGTACTCGAGGAGGCCCCATAAATTATTGCCACACGTTCCTCCAATCGCCGGCACCCGCGATGCCCGCGATGAAAAATCCCGCGGCCAATGGCGGGTGAGAGAATGCCCGGCTGGATTGTGTGCCTCGCAACACCGCGCGTAACTGCCGCCGCCTCCAGTCCGCGCGCGAGTAGAAGAGATTTTTATCGGGGTCGCGCGCCGTTTGCCGCCGTCGCGATTTTCCACGCACACCTTCGCGACCTCGCGCGCACACCGTTTCGCGGTTAAATATCGTTCCCGCCGCGATATTTGCGAACGGTGTGTTTTACGATTCGGTAACCTCGTATTTCCAGCACGCACGGCCTTTTAAATATAATAACACCTTTTGCCTAGAACTCTCGGTGTACCCTGTAAATCTCGGCTGCCGGTCCCGACGGCGGTGATAAATAACGCGCGCCGATTACGCTATTGAGACCTGACTGTTAAAACGCTGGGATTTTAATTAAATGTTTACCCGCGTTTCGTTGCGATATGAGTTATCGGCGAAATCTCCCGCTTTTTAAATGCTCCAAAAGTAGGCGCGGTGTAAGGAGCACAGCGTAAAATATTACGATTGAAACGGGATGCAAATGAAATTCCGCAAAATCTCGTCTCTCGTCGAAATTTCGTTCCTACGCTGACGCAATCGACACGACGTATCCTTCCGACCGCGTCCCTCTCCGGGTCTCTGCGGACTTCTGGACCTCGAGAGGACACGCTCGCCCAGCGGTGATCACCGATGACTCCGCGCGTGTGACGACTACGCATACGGGAGATCGATCGTCATCGATTTTTTAGACTCGCGATAGGAGGAGAGAATAGGGGATTCGGCGTCGGGGCATCAACACGACCCACGTGGCGCGCGCGGAGACATAAACACGTCGGCCGATAAACCGCGTCCTCACGATACCGGTCTCGCCTCGGGGTTCCTCGAATGTTATCGGCATACCCGGGGTATATCGCCGGGCCGCGGCTCTCGAGTGCATTCCAGGAGGCATGAGATACGAAGCGGAGAGCCTAGAGCCCGGCCCCCGGTGGGTCCGAGCCGCCGCGCCGCGTCATTATGTTCAGCGTCATCGCCAATGCGTTATGGGACTCTAATTGCGCCACAAATTATTTTCCACCGCTTCCACGTGGGAGGGACGGTATTTCCTCCTCCGCCGGGATACGCCGTGACGGCGATGATCGCCGGGATGGGGGAGCGAGGGGGGGGGGGGGGAGAAAAAGGTGAATGTTACTTTATCGCCGCTCCGAGTAAGTTTTAAGTAACCTTCGTTATTGGATGTCGTTAGCGTGGCCGGGCGTTATCAGCGCGGTATCGGTATAATTGATACGATCGTAATTAATTACGGCGATACACGCGGTGTAACGCATCTCTGGTAATTATGTGATCGGCCTCTTCTGAAAGTTTACCGGACTATGTTGGCGCTCGTGTGAACAGCTGGCAGGAAGTATCTCACTAATAATTGTTACTAATCGCTACAGAGTAATAAATAAATATCCACAGATAGAAATGTGGTCGGCTCGGGACCTAGAAGGAGGGGGAATTTAAATGTACATAAATTACGCCCGCCCGAACGAAAGTGAAGATAGGATTTTCGGAGAACGTGAAGGAGCCATAAAAACGTCGTCCTCACTTAATTTTACCGTCGCGCGGCTGACTTATAATGGAACGGCCCCCGTACTTTCATCCGGCGATTAATATACGAATCTTCTGTACACGCGTGATGCAACACCCGTAAATGTAGAACGAGTTTGCGATCCAAAGTAGCTCTTACGCGGCGCGGACGGCCGCAGCGGTAAATCTTTATCCACCGAGGATTGATAGCGATCGGGGCGGGGGTAGTGGCCAAGTGTCAGACTGTCATTAGTTAAAAATTGCTAAGACGAACGGCGATCGCCCGAGATCGGAGCGACGAAATTACGAAAGCATGCTCGGCCCGCCGAAATGTATCCGGGATTATCTCGTGTTCTCTCAAGAGAGAGAGAGAGCCAGGGAGCGACCGGCTAATTTCGACTTTCGCGAAAGTGCCTCTCGTCGTCTCGGCCACGGTCCCCCGGCGGTTTCATTATCGCTCGGGAAGGGTGAGAGGAATCCGCGGGCGCCTAATTGACGTTTTCTTGGCCCGGGCGCAACCGCGAGGCTTAACTTAACGTTTCTTTAAGAACGTCGTCGTGAGATCCTCACGGTTCGCGCGCGAGAGATAATTTTCATCGCGCCTTAATATATTACCGCACACGCCGGTTACTTATCCAATCTTAATACAAATGTTAATAACTGGGCTCTCTCCAGCTGGCGCGAGCGCCTACACGAGCGCACAATTTGGCCGCGGTGGGGCAATAATCGTTGGATATTTCGATTTAGCGAGCAATTAACGCTAAGTGTCGTTAAGTTATGCCGCAATGTCCGCCACCGGCTACATCTCTATACGATTAAAATCGCGCTGCTAGCGAGAGAATTTCTTCCCCGTTCAGGCTGATGCAAGAATCCGATAAGGATCGCGGCGAGCGCGATGTGTGGTCTCGCGTGTGCGAATATCCGTTTAAATCCCAACGCGCGCGCGCGCGCGCGCGCGCGCGCAGTCTTCTGCCCAATACGAGTTCCTATAGGAAGCGCCGCTTAGTTAACCGCTCACCCGCGGGAACGATGGCTTAATTAAACGTCGGCGATGCCGGCTATATCGCGTTTGTCTCGTTCGTACAGGCCTCGCCTAGAAGCTCTCGCTTGACCCTTCGATAATGTTAATTATGTGAAAGATAAGCGTCTTCGATAACAATGCAGCGCTCTCTCTATTGCTGTAAATTCGAATCTGATCCGTGATAATGTGGCACTTTTCCTCGCTTAAATTCAGCCGCGGAATTCACTTGCGGTACACGTGCATCTGCCTTTGTACATCGTTCCGTGTTTCCTTATCAATACCGCTCTTTTCGGGTATAATAAACAACCATAATTATTACATCGTATGCGTCTCGAGGACCTTTCTGTTTTGAAAAAAAAAAGAGGTTTAGGTTAATTCCTGAATGAAGCAGGTTCCGCGTCCTTTCTGTGTGGTGACGAGTTATACGGCGCAATTAAATCGAAAGTGTGGTGTACAGCGAGAAAGAGGCACGCTGATATTAACAAGCGGCGAGCGGCGGCGGCGGCGGCGGCGGCGCCGTGAGGCCTGTTTTGCATAAAAATTATAAGCCGAATTAATGTTTTCACCTTCACGTAAGCTCACACGTACACCGGCGCGGCGCTCGCTCACGGTGCGCCGCGGATTCGGGCGATGCGTGACTAACGCCGTGCTTTATTGCACGCTCGTACCAATCTCCGTCCTGTCCAATACCTTCTCACGCGCGGTCCCCCGCCCCGCGATATTATTATCGATGCAATTCTAATCTGACAATTCGCGAAACGCATTGCAGAGTCACGTTGGTCTGCGTCGGAGTATGACAGAGTTGCTTACATCGCGCGTCTAAATAGCACGCTCGTGGCGTCAAGGCGCGCGCAGTACCTGCTGCGAATAAAGAACACATTTATTCAATCGCTATCGAGCGCTAATCTAAATGCGCCAACTATCACACTATTATATACAGAGTATTATGCAATACCCGTCTCACCTCTTGTTTACGAATAGAGCGGACTAGACTGAC
>NW_011967175.1:378191-388673 GCF_000949405.1 Vollenhovia emeryi
CCATTTTGCAATTTTCGCAATAGTTAACGAGTTATTAATTGTTAAAAATCGCTGTCTTAGCCCGGCTTAGCGCCCAATTCAAGCTCGCGGTGAGATGCGGCCGTCCCGCGTTCGGCGTTGCTAGGCGCGCGGGGAACTGTTTATGACACGCGGCAAGGACTACGTATAATAAAATCAGTAAGTTTCTTGTAAGGTATTGAAGCTTATGCCTTCAATTTGTATACTCGACGAAGAAAAATTGTATAATAGACATGCGAAGAAAGGATTTAAGCATTCTCGCACATGATTCTCGTTGCAGGTGGTTTGGCTGACCGCAGTCCTGTGCCCGCGGCTTACTGCCGCCAACAATCTAACTTTATCCTCCTCTCGAAGCCCCAGGGAACATTCTTTCAAAGGACACATCTCTGACTCGTGAGTAAAAAAAAACAAGATGTGACGGAAGGTTAAGTTTGCTTAATTAGAGCATTAAATTAAAATGAATCTTTGTCTTTTCGACGCGTCAAGTTCAAAGCCTCGTACTGAAGTGTCCACTTATACCGCGTTATATTTGATAATCATGGCTCATTTAACAATATCTGCAAATGATTGATTGAAACGGCGCGCATTACACTACTTATGCATATTCATTTTATCAATCGCGCGAAGTTCGCTATCTTAATTATTATTCGCCGGTGTGCATAAAATGCTAATAGTGTATACGGAACGAAGTAAAATATCGTGTCCCGCGGATCCTTTTTAAACCGCTACAACATTCTACCTTGTAATTTAGATACGAGCTATTAGCGCGATTGGCAATGGGAGGAATATCGGCGTTTCCCTCGGTGGCAAGTTGAATCCGATTTAAATTCAACGGGACACACCGCGGCGCGACCGAGTGCTTTTATTATTTTATTTTTACACACATTTCCCATTAAGCCGCCTGTTAACACGACGATCGTATGCGCGATTAGACGGCGATTAAAATTTAATCCGAAAGTTCCGTGAGTAACATCTGCCTGCACTCTCGGGGGAGACATTAGCCGAGCGGGAAATAGTGCGATTAGAAAATGGTGCCGATTAAAAGCAGGAGTCGATTAAGGCGGGGGAAATGTTTGCCGTTGCAATTCGTAGGACAGAGCCACTGGAGGAGCCGTACAAGCGGATGACGTATCGGGAGATGCAGATGGTTCTGCGCGAGGAAGGGGGCGAGGACGGCCTTCCGGTCGACTGTTGTCCTGCGGTAGAGGAAATGGTGGAACCGCGTGGCGGTCGAACACGGGAGGACATGTACGTCCCGCTCTATCAGGAAGGCGAGAACGTCCAGAGGTTCTTCGAGTACTCCTGCAGGGCGGACGTTCTCAACAAGCCGTGCAGGTTCGTCGACCGGAAGTTCAGCAACCAGTCCAGATGCGTGCAAAAGTACTCGTTCACGTACGCTATCGTCCAGAATCCCGGATCGGAGGTACGATCGCGTAACGTCGCGATTCTGGCTGCGTTTCTGATATTCACTTCCAGTACGGAAAATCTAGAGTTCACGTCGTACACTACATTCATCCTGAAAATCATACAATCGTGGAACAACGTGGCATTTCGAAGAATTTTACGAGAGTTTTTTTGAAACTTTATCATACATTTTACTAGTAGGATAAAGGCACCTAATATCGCCCAGAACGTAATATCGCCACTCGTGATATCTCGTGAACGAAGCGCTGATATCAATCGGCAATACATAGAATTAATAGCTAAACATGTGTAAGAAGATATATTGTAGTTACAACGTTATAGAAATAACGTCTGACTCGGGAGACGCATTGAAACAAATTTTGAATGCTGAAAAATTTAGCAGACAGTGCAAGTTCGACATCCCATAGTGAGAATGTAATTTCAATACTGACAGTGAATATCGGAACGTAGCCTCTATCATCATTCCACTAGCAAGAATGGCATTTGTTTGGTTTTTTATTAAACATATTCTTTCGGTTGTGCAGTATTTCTCGCGATTGTCAGTCTATTTAGAAAAACAAAAATTTCGTGTAACGCTGGAAAATTATCAAGTCTATAATCGAGCGAGATTCTCGAGAAATGTTAAATATCGTACTAATAAGAATATTCTTCAGTAGTAATTAACAACGTCAGTATTTTCTTAACTATACCTGGCATCTTTAATGATACAGAACATTTATTGCGAAAAATATTATCTTAGTCAGGGTTGAAACCTGGACTTCCCTACACCCTAGGCGGGCGTCTAGAGGTAATATTTCTCGCAAAAAATTTCTGTATTATTAAAAATGCCAGATATGGTAAGGAAAATACTGAAGTTATCGTACTAATTGCCCTGAATTGAAATGGAGCAGCACAGAAGGCACCACCACAGGGAACACTATCGCTTTCCCACGTTTTCCGGTAATACCGTGAGCGGATCCGGATGGACGTTGGACTACATCAGGGTGCGAAGCGGCTGCGGCTGCGAGATCATGCCGAAGCCGAAGAAGAAGAAAACGGGGATCAAGGCGAGGAGGGCGAAGAGCAAATAGCACTTGCCGAGGGACCAAGAGTTGGACTTTGAGACGTGAAAGTGTCCTTACGATTCGCGTCCTAATGACAGTATATTGTGCAGTAATTGTGTTGCGACTGACAGAAGAATGCGCGCGCGTGCGTATGAGATTATGTGCGAGACGCGGCGACGTGTGCGCGAGGAATATTGCTAATCGTCGGACGCAATGAAAAACGTTACCAACGACCATATCATCGATTTTTCTGATGGCAATTATGATAACGATAATTTATTAGACATTATCGCGCGGGCGTGGAACGCGTTGTTTTGTGAATGACGCGTTCGACGTCGACCAATCGATTTGTACTCCTTGGTGCTTCATTCACAAATATGTTTCTTAGCGTTACTTTAAGTATCTTTCCCTATTTATTACCAGTTTACTTTAATAGGAAATTTTCGCGAATTAAGCGTAGGTATGATTCGTCAAATTTCATGAAATTGAATTCAAATTATTTTGCATTTTTTAAAGCTACGATTTTACGAAAGCAAACAGATTGTCCACAAGCGGTAAATCGAGAACTTCCGTAATGAACACGATGGTTAACTGACTGTCGCGACTCAAGAACATTGTTTCGTGATAATATATGTTGAGATAGTTTCATTGACTTTTAACAAAATAGGGCGTGTGTCTCGATGCGCATTAATTTAATGCTTTAGATTAATTAAATCTAATCTTCTCTAATTATTTTACCGGCGGCCAGTTTTCATTCTGTACTTTTACGTGTATACTATAAATTTGTACGTACCCGGTAGTTTACGACTTTCTAATAAAATATATGGTATTTCGATTAATTAGAATCTAACTCACTGCATCTATTTGTAGATCTGCGAGGCACGTTGTTGTTCGGTAACAAAGATGCGGAATCATAGTGCTATAAAAATCCATTTAATTAAAATTGTAAAGTGTGTACCTTTTATTTAAACTAATACGATGTTCGGCTTAGGGAAGCATTGGCTAGATGAGGAAAACGCGTGCCGACAGCCATGACAATTATTAATAAATCTGACTATCGTAAGAAATGCGGAAAAATACTTATATAAAACCGTTAGATTAAGTCTCTTTTCACTGCGCGAATTTCCATTGCACCTCGAGACGATGCGTATAAGTGAAAAATATGTTACATTAACGATTAAAAAATATTTCCTTCACTCTTCTACTCTTAGGCCGGTATTCACAGTTTGATCTTATATTCAAGACTGTCTCAAGATAATCTTTAGATACTTCGTAGCCAATGATTCCGTATAGCATCTTTAGACAAATTCAAGACGGTCTTGAACGTAAGATCCGACTATGAACACCGGCCTCAATTTCGTACACCGCGCGATTATAGGTTTGCTCGATCGTTGCATTACTGCGATGTGCAATGCGAATTTGTAGAGAGTTGTACTTTTAATTTACTTGTACTCGCAAAATAACTACGTTAGCGCGTTAATTCCGCGAAATCTTTAACGCACAGCTGTACATATTTCCGCGGGAAATAAGGAATTTGCTATTTTATGTCACAGTGTCTACGTACGTTTTATAACATTAATATGCTTCATTTTTTAATTACTTTTGACACATACTTCTTCGCTGTAACTGCCGTATTAATAATGACGTATTAACTTTTTTAATGAGATAATATCTCCCGAGATAATATCTGTTGTATTATACGTAACGCCGTAAACATGCGGACATGTTTTCTGTATCGCCGTGTAAACATTGTACATAAACGTCATTAATACACTTGTTATAAAATCTGATACTCGATAGCGTTACTTTCTTTCTACAACGTACGACTCCTTTCGAGTAAAAGAAAATCGAGGTATATAGAAATAAATTTTTAATCAATTTTTTTTGTCGAGCACGCACCTGTGTAGAAGACGAGAAGACGTTGTTTTCGATGAATGTCGGCGAGAAATGTTGGCACAGTCGCAGGTTGTCTATCAGGTGCAACAGACGCGCGCCTCGTATACTAAAAAAGAGAATTTATAAATTAAAGAAGGCCTCGATTTTTATCAAAGTCTGCCACTGATAGTTTTTACGTAACTCTCGATACTACACTCCCATTTTCTTCGCGATATTCTTACACTGATGAAAAAATATCTTTGATATTTGATATTTTCCTCTAAATAGAATAAATATTTCGTATAAAAAAAATTTTGAGTCAATCTATTTACTTTAGTTTAAAAATTTTTTTTTTGCCAGTGTAGTAATTTGAAGTAAAAAGGAATTTTCTCATTGAACCGTCGGCTACGTCCCGACATCCGACAGCGACAATGGTTCATTAAGGCCTGTTACACAATACGTCGTATGTCGCTGTCGGATGTCGGGACGTGGTCGATGGTTCAATCAGAAAATTCCTTTTCCAAAAAACAAATTTTCTCATTAGACCATCGGCTACGTCCCGACATCCGACAGCGACATACAACGTATTGTATAACAGGCCTAAGCCTGTTGTACAGTACGTCGTTTGTCGCTGTCAGATGTCGGGACGTAGCCGTTGGTCCAATAAGAGCATCTCTTTTCAAAAAAGCAATCGGTTACGTCCCGACACCCGACCGCGACGAACGACGTATCGCGTAAGGTCCGTAACAGGACGTAAGCCAGTGTCGGAGGTCAACGCACAAAGCACTGTCGTATGCCGCCTCGCGACGTAATGCGAGGGATGCGACATACGTCTACAATTCTTTGCGCGTTGACTTTCGACACCGACTTACGTCTCACGACGGAATCGTAAGCGGTTACGACAATCTTACTGATGAAGCCCCAGATGCCCCGATACCCTCGTCTGGAGGTAAAAATCTCATGAAAATTATTTCGCGCGTACGCGGCCAACTGACGCCATCCTGTGGCGGCCGGCGACGCTACAATTGCACGGAATTTACTTGACGAATTTGTCGCGCATTCGCATTATTGATGAAAAAACAATATCTAGCGGCAGATTTTCTATCGGGCGCGCGTCTAGGGCTTCTGCGCTGTGCGGGCCTTTGAGTCGAGTTGACCCGATGATCCGAGAGGCAAAGGTCAATGGAGGTCTTGGCGCCCGGGCGCGCGGAGGCGGTCGATATGCCGAACTCCCAGAGTCCGCGTGTGTAACGATTTATACTCACGTCGCGCCCGACGCCTTGCGAGATACCTTGTGGCGGCTCTTCGTGCGCGAGAGTCCCTTTCGTATCGCGAAAATCGCGGCAAATAGAAGGACACGAATTTCGTTGCCCGCCGCGACGCCCCTCCATTGCTAACCGACGCCGAGCGATATTGCGATATTGCGATTCTCGAAGTATCACGAGAGCGGGGCGTTGATTGGCTCCCCCGCTGCGACCAGCTCGATTGCATCTCGAAGGTCGAAAGTGCACCTCGGTGCGAGAGTGTAGAAACGGGTGCGGAGAGTGCAACTCGAAAAGGAGCAGGGACTCGATGTATAAAAATTAGATTTTCGAAATATCGCGATGACTGTTAAAGACGGTACGAGAGATGCGTCGCTGTAGGAAGTACGATAGACTGAGCAGCTAATTACCCTGGTCTAATTACCGATTATAACGTGGTATCCTAGGCGCGGTTCGGTGCGGGTATCTCTATCCCTCCCCCCTCTCGGTCGTCCCACGCGTGCCACCCGGGGAGCGAACGGACGCGGGTCGCGGGGGAACGGGTGTCGCGCGGGTGAGGAGAGCGCGCTAGGCGCCAGGCAGGATGTCGCTGTAACCGCGTCGTATGCCGCTCGGCGTCTTCGCGCATCTCGGCGAGAACCCGGCGCGCCCGGAGAGCAGAGGATCCCGCGGTCGCGGCTGCCGCCGGGGGGCATAAGGTGAAACCGCGCCCGCCCGCCGCTCGCGTTGGCGCGAGGCGACGCGATTAAATGAGACGGGGCAGTACTTGGTCAGGTACTACGTCTGGTGCGCGAACATGTCTACGGAGGCCGCCCTGAGCGACGTGTCGAACGTCGCGTCGCGGCTGCTGAGCCTGCGGCTGGCGGCGCACGCCGAGGACGAGCGCGACGCGGCCGAGAACGCGGCGGCTGGCGGCTCGACGGCGGCGGCCAGCGTGGCCGACAGCGGCAACGGCAGCAGCGGCGGCGGGGCGTCGCCGTTGCGGGAACCGCTGCGGAACATCACCCTCTCCCGGGCGCGGCGCGCGCTCAACTTCGTCGGTGACGAGGACCAGCCGCAGAGCTCGTCGTCCGCCGCGCGCAGCGAGGCCTCGTTCGCCAACAGCGACAAGTAAGCGATCTCACCTCGATGAATGCCCGAGTGCCGCGCGCGGAGAGTAATTAATAGCGAATTCGGCAGCTTGCACGAGTAGGCCTGTTCGGAGTCTGCCCTTAGGCCTGGTCTGTCACCCAGGGAGGAAAAGGATCGACATGTAGTTCCGACTTCTGACTAACAGCTCGTTGTGGACAGGGTGTTATATTTATGGTCACCTCAAGTACACATCCAGAAACTATGATACGAATGTTATACATTTGACTGGCCAAGAAGTATGTCAAAAAGTGTTTAAGACGATCCTTGAATATAAGAATCGAAAACTAGTCTCAGTGCGCGCTTGTACAAGCTGCCGATTCGTTACAAAATAACATATTGCATCAGAGAATCGCTCGTCCGAATTTTCTTTCCCCCCCGAGTATCAACATGATCTTCGGCGAGATGGTTAGCACTTGTTATTTGACGTAGTCTTGTTGGTACTTTCAGCCGGCCACCCATTAATGCGGCGAATACATCGTATTTGGAAGGACGAGCGCAGAATAACGCCACTCTGGAGAACTCCACCACGCAGAATCAGCCGGCGGTCATGTACAACTGGCAAGGTACAAAGGCGACGATGCGCGAGAGGATTGTATTCCTCTTTAACAATGAGATACTATCAGACGTGACCTTTCTGGTGGGGCGAGGGGCGCAGCAGCAGCGCATACCGGCCCACAAACTAGTCCTGTCCTCTGGAAGTGCCGTATTCGACGCGATGTTTAACGGAACGCTTGCGACAGCTTCTTCGGAAATAGAAGTACCTGATGTCGAGCCCGCCGCGTTTTTGGCGGTGCTCCTTTTTCTATACACTGATGAGATACAGATAGATCCTGAAACTGTGATGACGACGCTGTACACCGCCAAGAAGTACGCGGTGGCCGCTTTAGAGAAGCATTGCGTTGATTTTTTAAAGAATAACTTGACGAGTGATAACGCTTTCTTGCTGTTGACGCAAGCCCGCTTGTTTGACGAGCCGCAGTTAGCCTCGGTATGCTTGGACACCATAGACAGATTCACGACTGAGGCCTTCAATGCAGATGGATTCACGGATATTGATATTGATACATTGATGATAGTCTTAGAGAGAGATACTCTTCGCGTTAGGGAATCTAAACTGTTCCAAGCTGTTCTAAGGTACGCTCCGACGCTGTGGAACGTGTACCGTTCATTCTGTAATGCTCACATTTCTGAGTAGGTGGTCAGAAGCCGAGTGTGTAAGGCAGCAGTTACCAGTCAGTCCGGAAAATCAACGTCTGGTCTTGGGCGATGCTTTGTCTTTGGTTCGTTTTCCCCTTATGTCTAAGGAGGAGTTTACAGCGGGTCCAGCGCAGTCTGGACTGTTAAATTATTCAGAGGCTAGTGTCGCAACATTCTTTCGATTTGTACCTTACGTCATGCTAATTGTTACATCTTTGTAAGATGAAACGTTTACAATTAAATGTTACAGGTCTTATCTTTATTCTCATATTTTATACTGAATCCCAAGCCTTCGGTGGGGTTTCAAACGATGCCGCGGTGTTGTATGACAGGCAAGGAGCAGACTGTATGCAGGTTTCAACATACAAAGAGTAGATGGGGATATTTTGGAACTAGCGATCGCATACGGTAAAAAATTTATAATCCGCAATAACATGGTTAAACGTTGGAAATGACGAGTGCAATGGGGCATTTTGATACTTGCAGATTTAGCGTGGACAGACGTATCTTTCTGCTTGGCTATGGAGTTTACGGTAGCACGCAAGAGCCAGCGATATATGAGGTGACAGTCGAATTAATTCACACTGCGTCGGGAAAAGTGATAGCTACAAATGCAACAAGTTTCAGCTGTGATGGATCAAAGTACACATACCGTCTAATGTTTAAAGAGTTAGCGGAAATCTTACCAAATACGATTTATACGGCATCAGCAACTTTCAAGGTTGTGTCACGTTGTACACTTGCTGCTTTAATATCTGTGCACAGTATGGGATTTGTGAGAAATATTATATATCTCTTTTTCAGGGGCCATACTCATATTATGGCACAAAAGGAATGAAGACCGTGCTGGTGGATTGTGATTCGGGAAACGGGAAGGTGAAATTCAAATTTAGCAGCGAGTTGGGAGATAATAATGGCACATCTACCGACGAAGGTCAAATACCCGAGCTTATCTTTTACACGTAATATCATTCGCGTATAATGACATTCCTGGTACTTGCTTGACTGAATATCAGATAAATTATATAAATCATGTATGAAGTATGCCGGATTTTGTCAATTAATATATCTTGTGATCGTTTAAAGCAGACTTGATTTAAAGAGGTGATCTGTGGCCATGCCAAAGGAGTTAACCCAAGATTCTTTCATAATTTCTATAGATGATGGTTTCACTGAATAATAAGATTTGGTAAATTCAACACTTAAGAGATACGCAAATCTTATAATAGTGTCCCCGCAATACATCAAAACGATGCTACTGTATGCATTTTGATCTTTTGGCAAATACGGAATGTACTATTCATCTTTCAGATATTTAAATATTAAGATTGTTTGAATATATTACCTGTAGTTGATACGTTAATTATTGATTAATTATACAAGTAAGGTCGATGTTTAGAATTGGAGATGTATAATCTATTTTTCTATCGTTTTAATTGAGATCTGTGTAAACCAAAAAAAAATATATAGTTGTATAACAAATGTTGAAAAAGATCATGAAAATAAGTGCAAGAGGGAGGGACATTAAACCATGTGCACGCTCTGATTTCGCCTAAGCATTTCTCGTTCGGAATATGTATCTTGGCATAATTTCGGATTGTGAGTAGTCAAGTATATAGCACTTCTCAATGCAAAGGTAATTAACGCAATAAAGCCTAAAGCATGTGGAATATTTTTTAGTAAAAGTTAGTATTTTGGTAGTCACAGTGCGCAAAGCAATGTAGAACCCGGCGGGATCTTGTTACTGCAATTAAATACGAAAAATAGTCAAACGAAAGTAATATAAAACACCATTTTTTTTATTCTTCTCTAATGATGAAGTACCTTTATCTATTTATTCGATCGTTTAGTTAAATTTTCGTGGAATTTTTATGTATTCCCGTAACGAGCCGAGAACACACATTTACGGTTTGATTTCTATTAATAATGAATGGTGCTAGCTGATGAGATAACATTGTTATCCTTGGCATTTTTAGAGATAAGCGTACTGCATAGGCATACAAGTCCGATATTGTTTTTCCTCGAAATAGCGCGTACATACCCTTTCGTTTGTGATTATATTTAATTACAAATAGAAAAAGATGTACATGTAATGTTAAATAATTAAATAGATTTATTCCGCAAACTATTTTTCTGCGACATTAATACTGCCACCCTCTTTAACGTGTCTTATTGTTGGCTCTTTGTTTTACTAGGATAGATCGTCTATTAAAAAATATACATTCCTTAACGAGATCACTTTCTGTTATCGACGAGATAATATATTAATATTAAACGGAAAGGCTTCTTACCGATAAGACGTACTTCTAGAAAAGTTGTAACTCATTGAAAAATTCTACACATTGCTCCCTTTGGAACTCGTATAGTGGCTCTTGCAGGCCAACGTGACACGCGACTATCCAATGAGCGTACAGGTTTTATGTGATAGTGCACAGTTTTCCCGTAAAGCCTGTACGCCCATTGGATTATCGCGCGTTGCGTTGTCGCGCTGGTCTGCTAGATAGGAGCCACAAAGGCCTATGTTCACGATG
>NW_011967175.1:390370-409250 GCF_000949405.1 Vollenhovia emeryi
AGCATCGTCGACAGCTTCGACAGCTGTCGCGCGACCGCTTTACCGCGCAGGTCCGTGCGAGCCTGATTCGCACTTGTAAAATATCGGTGCGTTCCGAAAGCCACCGAGAAGGCACTTCGGTATCTCTGTCCGCGAGCATTAGTTACGATCGAGCGAATTTTTATTATAACTCGCGAACGACGTTCGTCCACCGGTGAGAAACGCGCGATCGCTGTAAGGGCTTCAAATGCGACCTGAGCGTTTAAAATAGTCGCCCGTGCGAAGCGTGCGCGTGCCCCGCGCGTGACTGTCAAGCTCCCCTTTACGCCGAGGCTTTAACCTAACATTGGAATGATTTATGAGCTTTGGTGCTCGGAGACCCGCGGTGCGTGCTGAGGTAAATTGTTGCGCTCATTCCCCCCCGTCGTCGACCGGCGGCTTATCCTCGATTGAAATCCGCAGCCCGCGAAAATGTTGGGGTCATGAGAATTGCCGCGTCTCCCCCAGTGGTGTTCATCTCGTCTCTATGGCTAAGGGAAAAATAAGAGGTTCCGACTCCAACAATAAGGTGCGTATTGCACGCCCGCGACTTGCCCGTGCGACTTTGGCATCTTTGCGAATTGACGTCTCCTGTTACCAGATAACAGCGTCGAATGCGGCATTCAAAAATGGAGAGACGTATACGTCGGAATTTGAGATCAACGAGACGCCACCCAGCGCCAGAACCCTGCTCACCAAGGGCTACACGCAGGATGAAATCAATTCGTTTTCAGGTAAATCCTCGCTTCGCCGCGACACGCGCATTCTTTGTACGTGTACCGATGTTGCATATTGCGCGTTGGCTTGTAGGAGCAACTGTGTCGACGCGCGGACGTTTTATGACGGAGCAAGAGAAGCTGCGCTGTCCAAATGAGAGGCCGTTGTATCTTTACATACAGGGACACACGAAACACAACGTCGATTGTACGTATCGTATCGTTGTTTTGGCAGTTGAATTTTTAACCGATGTAGGAAACCGACGATCGACACGACTGGCGAATTCTGATTAAAGAAACCCTGGCTGGGATAACAGTTTTCGCCGTGAATTGGTTTAATTAGAATTGGCCAGTCATGGCCGACCATTGGCTTCCTACATTGATCAATTATTTACTGGCGTCAATAAGTTTTGTTTGAATTTTTACCCTGATTTGCATATCTGATAGATATTTCATTTAACAGTGGCCATACAAAAGATCAATGAAATTATTAAGACGGAACATCAGAGTTCTCTGAACAGGCCGAGCAGGTTTACGAATGCTCCGCCGCCTCTTATGAGTTTGCATTCTGGAGTAACGACTGTGGTAAGTAGCATCTTTCACTCGCATCTCGTTTGGAGTTACCAAGTTTCCTTGGTGTATTACTGACGTGTGCAATTTATCAGGAGAAGATTTGCGTTGGTATCGAGAATGCGCCACAAGGCTTCGATTTGCGCGGGCGAATACTAGGCGTTGGCGATGCGAATTTATTTTATATCAGAGGCGAAACCGGGGCGAATGTCACCCTGCGAGGCAGAGGATCTCAGTTTATCGATCAGATTTTGATGGCGGAATCTCCAGAACCACTTCATTTGTACATAGAGTAAGAACGCCTGAGATTTCGTGGCACATGTAGCTATTATAATGAGACAAGATGAAACATACAATTGATTTCTTTAGGCATCCGAAGCCAGAGGCGCTGCAAAATGCAAAGCAACTGGCTATAAACTTAATTCAAACGATCCAGTCCGAGTTACAGACCTACATTCAGCAGCAGCCACCACCAGTACAACCTCAGCAAGTTATAGAGCAATCGCAAATACCGCAGAGTACGTACTTACTGTTCTTAATTTGCAAGCTGGCCACTTATTCAGACGTAAGTTGCATATGATTCCTTTCCATTTGCAGCTCAATTTCAAACCATGAATATCGGTAGCTTGGGCCAACCAAACGTAGTCGCGATACAGCATCAAGGTAGAATATACAAATCGTATTGTTAATATAATTTCATTTTCAAACTGACATCTTTTAATACATCTTACGTCTTGTGTAACAGATATTATACAGCATCCGCAAAGTAACGTCGTGACGTTGCCCGCAACAATTCTTACGGCTACCGTAGCTGGTACCCCAGGACCTGGTGTGTCAGTTCCTCCTCCAGGAGTACATATACCGTCTCATACTGGACCATTAGTTCCACCGCCACAAGCTCAGGTAACTGAACTCAAATTAAGTGGCTAACGCGGATCCTTTAGAAACTACAAAGCCGTTTGAAAAAAAGACTGGCACATTGTAATGTAAATTTCATTGTTATTGAAGGAAATACAAACTTTTATGCCACCACCGCCTGTTGGACAAGTACAATTAATCGGTCCTCCGTCAACGGTTAGCCAAGTTCAATATCAGATACATCCTGGCCAGCCGTTACAAATCCAGGGAATTCAACCGGGATCGCAGTCCTCGCCGCAGCCCGTAGCGCAAATGTACGTCATGAGTCAACCGCCGCCGCAGAATCCCGCGCAGCAGAGCTTCATAACGAGCAGCAACGCGCCGGTGAGCGGGGCGGTGTCGTATGTATATACGCAGCCGAACGTGCAGAGGCCCGCTACGCCGTCCCAAGGGATTATCGAAACCGTTAATGTCAATTTGCAACAACCCCCTCCGGCGGCGCCGCTCAATATAACGCAGCAGCCGCCGCCGCCGTTGTTGCACCTGCATTTTCCGCCGCCGAACTTCCCACCGAATCAGCCGCCTCCTCCCGTCCCGCAGACCTATCAGATACAGTATCAACAGGTGCAAGCATCCGCGTCCCAGCCGCAGACGCAGTTCGTCTTGCAGCCCGGCGAGCATATCGTTCCACCTCAGTTGCAGCAGAATCACGAACAGTCTCAAGCTGTCGCTCAGCACATAATACCTCCGCAATTCGACGGTCACGCACCGCCGTTCCATTTGCAAGTACCTCCGCCACCGTCCGCGCAGACTTTCCTGGTACCTAACGCTCAGTCCCCTCAACATCATCCGCAACCGCCGCTACCTCCCGGCGGTGAGATGCAGCATCAGCAGGAGGGCCCGGTGGAGCAGGGGCCGCTGCCGCAGCCGGTGCCCCCTCCGCAAATAGTGCCGCCGCCGTCAATCGGCCAGATGCCGAATTCCATGAATATTCTTACCAGCGTGCCACCTCCGAGCCAACCGCCTCCACCGCAAAATGCCCCGTGGCTGTACCAGGCTCAGCAGCCACAGCAGATGCCGCAACCGCAAGGGCAATTGCAGGTAATGACACTTGACATTTTGGCGTCGTTCTTCGTTTTCCGTTATGCGTGCGAAAAATATGTGATAGCCTTCGCTATTATTTATAGATGCAGATGCCGCCGCAGAATATGCCTCTTCATAACGTACCCCCACCGCAAGTTCAAGCTCAAATACAGTATCACCCTCAACACATACAATATCAAAACGGTCATATACCGACGCAGGTGCATTACACGATGCACCCGCCGCATCAGCAATTCGAGCAGAAACCCGATTCGCCGGAGCAGCAAAAGCCGCACGGAGTAAAGAGGAGGTTTTCGGACGTTGAGGGAGGTCAGGTAAAGCGCGACCTGTGCAAATACATAACATGCACATTAGATTGAAATGTGCGATAGAAATTGTATGGCATTCTTACAAATCTCCTTTAAAATTTGTCCACAGGAACCATCACCGCCGCCACCACCGTACCAATGTGCTCCGTTACCTGCGCAACGGCACGGCACAGGGTAAGTCGAAGGAAGAGAGAATATAATTGTTTTTAGAGATTATTTATAGAGATGCTGTAATGTACAAATTAATGTCACCGATAAAGTTACATTATATACTCCTCGTGTACAAAATATAAACAATTGCATGTACCTATGTGCATATACATATACTGCTTATGTATAATAGAGGAGTATATAAATTAACGTAACTTTTAACTAATTTTATATACATATCTAGTTATACCTTGGTAGACTGTGACGCAAAGAACTTGTGTGCTTAAAGTTGGTCTACCAAGTGTGTAAAATTCTAAATAAATACTACTAAAAAGGCTGATTTTCAGAATCGTAGGATACTGTAGCATAGACGTGCACAATGAATTTATTAATCGAAGATTAGAAAGAATTTTATCTATATGAAGAGAGAAATTGATAAAGAAACAACTGCTTCAGATCGCTTATGCTTCACTTGTAGCAAGTGCAAATTTTGTAAATTATTGTAGAATTACATGAAGAAAATGTAAGTTGTCATTACTGTCGTTTTCTTACAGAAACCTGCCTTTGCATTATAAGGTGTTGCACAATAATGTCAAAAGTGCAGGAAATAAAAATTTAAGTATCCCATGAGATTTTTGTAATAGATATTTTTTATTCACAGATATATCATTGCTATTCTCCAAAATCTAATATGTTAACAACTATACGGACAAGCATTATCAGCTGTAAGATCCAGATATATCCATGTTGAGATATGAATGATTTTTGAGCTTGTGAACTCAGCTATCAAAAATAATTTAATTTGATCGAAAATTTCAACTTTGCGTTATGTAGGAGCGTTCAATAATTTTGAAGTTATGGGTATATCTCGCTCTTTCACACACTGAATTGATTATTTCATTATTCCTTTTCTTGAATCTTGCATGGTTGTATACGTTTTTAACGATACCAAGCAACTTTATTATCTTTGCAAAGTATATAGTGCAAAGATAATAATATACTTGCATTTTCCTCATGTTATACATAATTCTATATTAGAATCATTAAATACAGCTTTTGCCAGAATCACCAATTATGTGTTCCTTTAGTATAAGTAATGAGCCAAAAGAGACGGAATCTGCGATGATACAGTTGCTACTTTGCAGAATACAAGTTAAAGTAATCATACACAGATTATTTGAACGTATATTCTAATGTTCTGCAACATTACAATTACGTTCTCAAGAACATTCTAAGTGTAAGTTCCGACATCATTAACTGTGATCTGGTAAAACCAGGTATTTTCCATATTTCAGAAGTATCCGAGGGTGTGCATCAGGTGATTTTTGTCTTAATGCTTGAAACGTTTCTGTACAATCGTTATTTTGGAATTAATAATTCGCACCTGCATTGTTTAAGCAGAGAAGGTGATCGACAACAGCAAGTCTTACATGGTCTTACACCATCACCCACACCAGCCGGTCTGCCACATGGAGATCGAAACAAGATGCTAATGCCACCTCCACATCCAGGTCTGTAACTAAGAGTATTTAGTCTGAAAAATTGCTGGATATCCTTTGAAAATTGAAAATGCGATATAGAATATTATAGACTTGCCAGTAAAAAGATTGTATTCTTGAAGGTCGTTCATCTTTAATTACTTAATCGAAACTTTGGATTCCTTCTTTGATACAACTTTGTTATTGGCAATTGTATCCTTTTAGTCTGATCAATGTGGATGTGCACTCAATGTGGATATAATTTGAGTACCAAAAGTAATTAAATTTACAAAATAAAATATGTTTCGGGGATAGATATCTAGCATTGTTTTCTTAATACTCTTAGACCGTAGTATATTATTAATGTACATAATATTTTGCGGTAAGCATATCGTATAAAAACTTTCCTTGATCTTTTTTAATTTACGTCTTAGCGAATTGCTTTCTTATGCATTTGTTGAGGATACCTGCGGAGACGGACGTCCGGAAATAACATGGATTATTGCAATCTCACACTATGTATAGAATGCTTTTGACATATAGTTATCTTTAAATTTATTTTTTTTATTTTAGATTAGACAAAAAAGCACTGCACGTGTTACACAGTTGCGAAGATGTATCTCAAGTATATTAATTTCAATGCTTTTTTATAGTGCCCTTTTTATTAAATAAATCTGCATTTTCAGACGCAAGTGTAACCTGTGATTTTCTACTTCAGTGTTTGTTTATCCAGTATTAACAATACTTAATATTATTAGGATTATGTTAAGGCATATTATACATATATATTTTTGATATTACTATTTTAAGTTCAACGCCTCGGACTTTTATATTTCTTAGGTTAAACGTGTCTGCGCCACAGCTTACTACCAAGGAGGGAGATATATAGATGACTACTACCCTTAAATAGTTACATATATGTAATGTTATATATTATGTAACATTAACACGGGATAACACATTTGTATATCATATAGTGAAACCGTCTTTATTGTTACAGTGTTCTAAGCGGTTATCCGTAATGGAAAAAGTGGAAGAAGTTTGAAGAATATATAGCTTTAATGATTAAATTTACCTTACGTCCAAATAGCAAATAACTCCGTATGACTTGAAATTTTTAGCGTAGTTGATAAGCGGTAACCATCTAATACACATACGAATATACGAAATTGCATTGCTTGCTTTCAGACTCAAATAGCGATTGCCAAATCGCCCTGCTGATTTGGCAATGGTTAATGGCGTGAAATATTGTCCTAACATTTACTTTAGTCTTATATAAGATTATATAAGATTAGACTCGCATTTAGAAAACTAAATTTCTGTTTATCGCCACAGTGACACGTCTCAAGCGGAAGATGAAAACTGGCAGCAGTCTTCTCATAATACAGATACAATCTTAGCGATTGTCTCTTAATTAGATTTGTATTTAAATTCAGAAAAAAAAATTAATTCCACATTTTTCTTTCGCGAATGATGTACCATTCAATAGATATTGGAATTCGTCAAGATTAATTACGCGTGTACGCGCGTTTCGTTGGACATAGCGAGATTTTTTAAGTTTATACTACAATATTTCATCGCATAATTTGCCATGTTAAATACAATATTATGTTAATGTATAGTTACTCTTAAGAGCATATTGCATTTTTCCCTTCTTATCATGCGTCTTAATCGTTTAGGTGAGAAACGGAACTTGGACCAGAAGCCCGCAGGACTATCTTCAGGTACGTACGATATATGCCGTTGTACTTAAATACGAGAGATTTTATACATTTGCCATGCAAATTTAGATTATACGATCGTATTTTGTAAATAGGAAATGATCAAAACGTAATTGCGGAATCTGGAAATATTCATGTCGGCAACGGTCCACCTCTACCGCCTCCACTTTCGCCTCAGGCGCCGTGGCAGAATCATCACGTGAGGGTTCCTTGGGGTAGACCACCGCCGATTCCAAGGGAAGGGGAACCCCCCTCCGTTTGTCCTGGATTACCTCCTATTAACATGCCTCCACCTCAGATTAGGCCACGAGGTAGGCGTTTTATTTGTTTCATCTACTATTTCACCCTTTTCTCGGTACAAGTAAAATAAAAGTTACAGATAAAAACCTTTTTTACGCACTATATGTGACGATTTAAAAACCTTCAAGGACGTGGTGGTGGTGGTGCTGTCTTTAGGTCCCGCTGACGGTAACCGCTCCCCCACTCAGAATGCTGTGTTAGAGCAGCCGTTGAACATCGAGTACAATCAAATGCCGCCCTACACGACGAAACCGCCACCTTACAATGCACATCCATTGATGCAGTCAATCTGCAATCCGCCGCCACCGCCGCCGCCGCATCACCAACAACCGCGGCCGCAGCATCCTCCGCAAACGGTGCAGCACTACCAGGTGCCAATCTCTCAGACATATCAGCCACCGACGTCCTGTCCGCCGTGGATGAACTGAAAGTAGTAAAACCACACGGGCGGCGTTTCTCGTTCTGTTTATTGTATCTTGACGATTTGACGAAAGTGACGCTATTTCAATTGGTGACATGATAACAGAGCGACGATAACGGCAAGGATCTGATTGCAAATGAATAGTTGGAACTGCATTGTGTTATTTGCACTCAATTGTGTGTTCCTTAGAACAGTTCTTATAATTTAATGATCTATCTCGAGGAGGGAGAATACTGAACAGTGTGTAAAAATTTGTAAAAATGTTAAAGATTATTTATACTGTATAATTTTAATTGTGTACACTAAGAGAGCTAATGAGCGAATGACAAAGAAAGGATAAAGGGAGGCATGGGGAGAGAGAGTGTGTACGTGTGTGTGTGTGTGTGTATGCGCTAGTGAGAGAAAAAGAGAGAATGTGAATAACGCCGTGTTGGCGCGATAGTTACTTATTAATTGTAGAGCTTATTTTGAGGAAATGTGTTTGTAAAGCATATATTCCTGGAAGGCAGAATAATAGTGTTATTATTTCGATTAAACAGTTCTACCATCGCACGCTCGAGGATCACTCGTCTCGCATACTCTCATGCGAGTGATAAAATCCATGTTGCATATTTCCTCTCGATGAAACTGTACCATCTCTCCATTTACTTCTCGGTAGATACGTAACATGTATAACAATGTATGCAGTTTTTTATGCAAAGCCAATAATAAATCGTTATTGCCAATTGAGTAGCTGCCTTCGTGTCGACGGCCCTTGCGTGTCGTCGCGTTCCCGCCGCGCGGGACGGATTGCCGTTTTCCGCGTCGACGCGATTTGGCAAACAGTGCGGTAAAACCGCACCGTTTCCATTTGCAGCGAGCAATCGTCGCAATTAGCTCCGTTAAACGCTGCCAGGTTGACGGGAGGCGGGGTAACAGCAGCGGCGATCAAATCCTGACCAAGGTGTCCGTGTTCCACCAGGCAGGCGAGGGGGAGAACGGGTGGCGGGGGGGGGGGGAGGGAAACGAAATTCCGCTCGATACAAATTCGATAAAGCCGCCGGCGGCGGCCCGCAGGACTCGCTCGTTATCCGGATCCGACGCTCTGTTAGCCGCTACGTTAGAAAACTTGCAGCCTTCGTCGCGACCGCGTACCCGATACTTCGGGGAAGTTTAATTCGCCGGATAACGGGGCGCCGGCTGTATCGTCGCGGTGAATTATTCCCCCCCCCCCTGGAGGGAATTTTTGCCGCGTATCCACGCGGCCCGAAGCGTCGCTATTAATCTCCGGGCAGCTTGATGCTCCCTTCGAAATTCACGAGAAATGGGAGAGGCGGCTTCGATATTGATTTCGACGCGCGTATTCTATTGGGTGCATTTTTTTTTAAATACATAACTCTTGAAGAATATTTTAGGATACAAATCTTGAAGCATTCGTCAAGTATGGGACACGGCGTATCCGAAGAAACCATCTGTAAACGTTCACGAGAAACAGTAAGGAGGGACGGCTTCGCTATTACAATAATCTTGACGCGCTTGAATGCAATGTAAAAAGCACATAATTCCTGAATACGTTAATCATTTTAAGATAAAAATCTTAAATAATTTTTTTAAGTATGAAATAAGTTGGCGAATATATTCGTATTCGACAGTTTTTCTCTCGATATCGACGTCTCTGCCGTGAACATCGCCGCGGATCGCCAAGGGGTGAGGCTAACGCGGACGGCCGTGTGCCACGCGCGCGTACGTACGAATTGACAAATAACACGCGTCGATCGTGACATCGATCCGGTAACCTTCCTCCACGCGGGAAATATTTTGTGCCTCGTTGGAAACGGGCGGCGAAGGCTCACGGCGCGTCTCGACCATTCCGAATTTCCAGAACCGATCATCGCAATCGGGGGGTGCCGTCGCCTGAAACCGGTCGCCACATCACAGGGATGCTCGCGGCGACAATAATCGCTTTTCGGTAATGTCGCTTTGTCCGTCGTCGTCTCATCAGCTTGTCGCGGCGGCGATCGCTTTTCGACGTGCCCGCCGCAAATTTCCGAAGGACTTCGGCCTCGAGAGCGTCGCCGAGCGCGCGCCCGGAAACAACACCAAGGTCTACAGTCCGGGTCTCCGCCCACGTGAAAAAGTCATCCCTTTGTTTTTATACATAGAGAACCATGATTGTACAATGAGAAAATTAATGACGGACTCTCGTGCGTTGTCGGTTTTAAGATTCCCGCGATAATTCTCTCGCGCTCGAGAGAATTGTAGACCAGAGCGAGCTCCCACCGATTTCGCGTCATGATTCACGCCGTATCGAGGGCGATTTATTAACGCGCTTCTGACGGACGCGCATTTCGCAGACGCAGGAAACCGCGACGAGCCGCGAAGGGCCCATCAATCAAGCGAGATCGAGCTCCACGCTGGTGAGGCGCGCGTGCAACTCGAGATCCGATCACATGTGTCCGGCGAGCGTGCGGAGTCGCGGCTACGAGCGTTTCCGCGGCAAGGAGACCTCGGTCGGCTGCAGCTGCCGCCGGACGGGAAACGTCGGCGAGGACATTTCGGGGCTGCGGGACGAGTACAGCGGCGGAGATGCGGTCGATACCGTGCCGAGCAGAGAGTGCGGCGAGCCCGTGCCGTCCGGCGCCGATCGTAAAAACGGATTTGCGAAGCCGCCCGACCGGGACAGGTTCCGGTTCGCTACATGGTTTCTTCCTATGGTCTTTTTGAGACGCTCCCGGCAAATGCATTAGCGATTGCACCCGCGTTATCATGTTAGCATTGTGATAAGATGTGGCTTGCTTAAAAATGATCGCTACTCTCTTGACGACAATCGGTGGACCATCTCTGAAAAACAGCGAACAGTCACCGACTGACTTTACAAGCCTGTGTCCACATCGACGCTGGAACTTGGTCCAAGTTCTACTTCCGAGAAATGTGTAGTCAATCGACTTGCAGCTTTTATGAAATAGCTGCAAGTTGATTGGCTACACATTTCTGGAAGCTACAACTTGGACCAAGTTTCAGCATCGTGGGTGCAGGCCTTAAGAGAGTACCGAACCTTGTAACGGGCCTTAAGTGTTTCGTCTTCTAGGATCACTCAAAGAGACAGACCGCTGTGATTAACATATTCCGTGCCGCGTGGATCGGGCAGGTCGTTCGACATTTTGGCTGTAAAGCGAAACCTTCAATTTGATGGACTAATAGGGGGAAGGGTACGTTAATGCCAAAAGTTCGTTGAATTGAATGTGACTTAGGGGAGCCGGTTTTTACCATTTTTTAATTTTTGTTGGTGAAAAAAGAAGCTTCAACGCTTTATAAAAATTATTAAATTTTTTCACCCTTTCGTCAGTTCAAGAATATTTTACTAATTTTTCAATTAGCTTTAATTTCTGTGCCGTATTCAAGCCGCGGGCTTTCTTTTACTCCTCCACCAGGTTTTTAATTTTTTCAATTTCCAATTTTTGTAAAATTATTAATGTGTTATCATCTGTCCTGTCTGTTAAAGCCGAGATCCATTATACCGGAGTTCGTTCAATCGAGGCTTTGCCGCAACCAACACCTTCCGAAATGATAGTTATCAGTAATATTTTAGTACCGCGAGTCATCGATCCACGTGGCACGGATGACAAGTTGATGAAAATGGCGTGCATCACGGAAACGCGCTGAAAGCGTCTCCCGTAAAGTCATTTCCCTTTCGCGAGTGCAGGTACGACGTGGCGTCTGCCGACGACGTCGACGCTGCCGATAGAACGGCAGAGCGGATCCCGCAATCCGCGCACCCAATATCCCATCGTCGCAGCAAAACGCGATGCCCGTGCTCCAACGTGGATCCCGTAAATAATCCTCCGCGCGCCTCCGCGTCCCACGAGAGGCACGACAAGGTCGCGTGCGGCGACTTCACGGGGCACGGGGGCAAGGAGTTCGCGTCGACGAGTTGTCACGGAACGTCCATCGATCTTGACGACGGCGCGGCGGAGGAGGGCGTCGTTACTAACGACGCTCGGGGCCGCGGTCCGGGTGTCAGAGACGCGTGGACGAGAGCGAGTACCCCGACGACCCGTCGCAGAATCGCAGACGCGACCTGGCGATGCGAGTGTCGTCCGCGCGAAGACTCCATTCCGAATCTGTCGAGGCCGTCGTGCCGCCATCGCCACGACTACCGTTGCGATCACTGCCATCGGCACTGCTGCTGTCAGCAACGCGGCAGCTCGTGCATAAATGCCAAAGGGTTAATAAGAGGTCTTTCTATTACGCTAGGAAAAAATCTCCATCGAGCGTCGATTGTTTTTCGCAGTAAATGTATTTCCGACAAATTTTACATAAAATATCGTTATCTCAGGAGAGAGCAATCGGATGAATATAGAGGGGGGGGGGGCTGATGAGATACGTGACCGAGAGAAGGGTGAAAACGCCCCGCGGCTGCACAATCTCTGTTTAATTCACTCTCTTCGCATCATTCATATTGCAGATGCGAGGCGCGCGGGAGCGACGTCTCCGGCGAGAAAGCTCGACACAAAAGCTGGCGCGATCAGATGCGAGGCGAGAATAGTCGATTGTACGCGCGGCAGTGTTACTCGAAGGAGTATTCTGGAATAATGCCCGCCTCTCGTGAGCGGAACGACGAGGAATGTAGGGAGAAGAACGACGACGGCGATGACGGCGAGGACGAGGACGACGACAGCGGCGTGGCTGTTATCAATCACAAGGACTCTATGTGCATCCTCGCTGAAAAATATAAAGCCGGCGGCAAGTGGCGCGGGGACAGGGACGAGTGTAACAAATCGTTGACTTCGGAAATCATCGATCAGCCGGAGTCGCCGGCCGAGATCGCAAGCGCGGCTCCGCACGAGGGGCCGAGCGCGAAGCACGTTCGCCGTGCCGCGCGTTGCGAGAGCTGCGGAACCGCGGCGATCACGGGGACGCGCGCTCGTGGATGCGGCCGACACGCGTCGCCGGAGGGTGAATTCGACCGATTCGAGTCCCCTTCGAGCGAGGCAACTGCCGTCCGCCGCTGCTCAAGTCGCGCGCCTTGCAGACGTGCCTTCTAATTCAATTTCGTTCCGTAAACACGTTCGCGGACTTTTTACGCCAATTTTCTGTTTTCTAGTTATTTTCAACGTTTATCGCGTGCGCGCCAGCCATTGGAATAAAAAAAAAGCAATTTATAATTTATTTGAAACTGTGTGCTTCTTCATCTACATTTTTATCGTGGCGGTGGTGTACAACGTGTACAACGATGTGCATGAAAAATTTAAACGAAATCCTCGCACTTTTGCACCTTTCTCCGTTCCGCCGCATTGCATTTTTTTTCTCGCGAGATACTTACTTGCCCGCCGTATTAACGCAGCGAAATAATGTAGCAGAGCATTAAAACGCTAAACGTTGAGAATAAAAATTATGCAAATCAAATTTCGGATGAGCTCACGCAACGGTTTAGCTTGTATTGCTCGAATTAAATTAACGTTATATAGGCGGGACAATTAACTTTTAACTCGTTTTACTTGTAATACGCACGCCAGAGAACCAGTTTCCGTCCGAGGGAATTTTAAGCTCGCTATATGGAAGCGCGGCACGTTAACGAAATTATCGAACGTAAGCATGTACATTAAAATCCGCGGTATCTCAGGCATTCGGTAGCCTCTGGAGGCTGCTTTTCGCTTGTTGGACTCTTTGTCTCGATTCTTTTCTCGCGCCGTTCATTCGCAGCTTCCATGTTAATTGGCTCATCCCGCCGGTCTCTGGAAAGGATTCCGCAGCATTGCGACGCTTTTCCCTTCTCCTCCCGGAAAGTTCGGCTCTCTCCCTCTCTCTCCCTCTCTCCCTGTCTCTCCCCGTCTCTCCCCGTCTCTCTCCGGTTCTCCATGTCTCTCCTCGTCTCTCCTCGTCTTTCCCCGTCTTTCCGTGTCTCTCCCCGTCTCTCCCCGTTTCTTCATGTCCCTCTGTCTCTCCCTGTCTCTCCCCGTGTCTCTCCGTGTCTCTCCCCGTTTCTCCATGTCGCTCCCGGTCTCCCTTTGTCTCTCCGTGTCTCTTCCTGTCTCTCCCCGTTTCTCCGTGTCTCTCCGTGTCTCTCCATGTCTCTCCCTGTCTTTCCCCGTTTCTTCATGTCTCTCCCTGTCTCTCCCGGTCTCTCCTTGTCTCTCCCTGTCTCTCCCTATCTTTCCCCGTCTTTCCGTGTCTTTGCCACCCCCCTCTCTCTCTCTCTCTCTCTTCGATGCTAGTCTTGCACGTACGCGTCTGTTTTTTCGTCACGTTCCGGGTCCACTTCGATCTCCCGACCTTCTTGCCAATCTTGCGCCACGCCGATCGAGTACACGCCGTTATCTAGCAGTTTCTCAAACGATTCGTCGAGCTTTTCTACGCGAACGAGTTCCTCTTCGTATTCTGCTTGCATATTCAGATAAATATATTTTAGTATTTTTAAAATTTTACAACATAGTCTTAATCTTTTCTTATGTTATCTCTCCCTCTCTCCCTTTCTCTCTTTCTCTGACATTTTACTTAAAGTACGCATTATTTTGCAAAACAAAAATCACCATCTTCCTCCGCCAAGCGAGCACGCATCAATCGATCTTTAAATACGCGTTCAAGTTCCTCGCCAGCTTCCACCGGGTCCTCTCGATTACCGAATTCCGTGGGAATGTCCGCGCGAGCCATGACTTCGTCAAACACCTTTTGTTGCAAATTCTTGACAATAGCTTTCGCCACCGACGATTTCGTCGATTCTACCGGCGGGCTTGAGTCACTGTTTTTCTGGCGATACCGTCTGTAAGCTTTCTACGACAGTCGTGACAATTAATAATGGTTTCTCTTTAATTTTCTGCATAAATTTAACAAAATATGATATATAATATTTTTTTACATATAATATGATTCAGTATTTGATTTATTCACTTGTATAATGGACGCAGCTTCGTTTGCTCTCATCGGTGTCAGACCTGATTCCTCGTACATCATATCCAGCCAGGCTACTGCTTGAACGGCTTCTCCGGGTTCTATCATGTCCACCTCGCTTTCTTTTTCTTCCTCTGGTGGCTGCATAGCCTCTGCGGGAGGTCATGAACACGATTTTAAATAACGAGAGAAACAGGACCGATATGAATCATACAATTAATTAGAGAAGTTGCCTTTCGCTTAGACTGGATCTCGGCAGATTAATAATAATAATATGTCTGTGTGAATTTTGTTTGCATACATTTTCCATCTTGGTAAACTGCGCGCTGATTATCTGTCGGTTTTAAAAGACAGCATCTTGTTGCAACGGCAAATACTATTTACTTAAATCGACAATCAGTAAAAAGTTTATCGCGAAAAATATCATGAATGCCGTTGAAGCGCGTCCAAGGTGCATCCGTGAGTGACCTTACTCATTTTCATTTTTAGATTTCTTCTCGTATAGTAGCCGCGGTAAGTGGCCTGTATTAGAATTGCGGCTTTCGACGCCTCCGCTCGCGAGGCCCCAGCCTTCCTCAGGATCTCGAGGGTCCTCGTTGCCGCTCGTTGCCATTGAATCATGCCTCGGGACTCGTTGAACAGCATCCTCTCGTAATGCCCGCGGAAAGCGGCCTGATTAATAACGCCGAAAATGACTGGAAGAGCCGTAGGGCCGCGATAAAGATTCGTGACAGAGGATCTCGTCGTTAATTAGCGCATACCTGTATTATCGTCGCGTGCTTCTCCGCCTCCTCCAGCGGGACCCCCGTCGCCTGCAGAATACTTTGCAGAGATACCTTGGACCTCGCGTCGCAAGTCGCGTCTGCGGTCGAAAGGGGAGGAATTACTCTCGCATACTTTTTGCCCGCCGCGCTTTATAGAAACTCGCTGGGCGCGGCCGGGCGCAAAATTGTTTTTCAACATAATTCACCGTGTAATTACCGTCGCACACCTGGGCCGCTCGCATGTCTACCGCGTCCAAGTACGCGCGGAACGCCGTCTGCGAGCGCACAAAAAGGCGGAAAAGAATCCCTGAAATATTATTTAACTGCCGGATCCTTATCCGGCACGCGACAGTAAATTTCTATACCTGGATCCTGGGCGCGGCGCAGGCGATCTGCTCTAAACTCAAGCCGCTCCGGTGAAGTATACCCACGATGGCCTGGCTCTCCAATAAAATATTGTTTACGACTTTCACCGCGACTGGAATTGCACAATTGCACGACTGTACGGGATGCACGCGATTACGGCCCGATTTACTATTGTCGCGAGCGTTTTCACCGCACGCGGATGATATATACGCGCGGTCATTCTCCGCAACCTTTGAATTTACATAATGATACGTGGGACGCACCGGTGCGCGTGCATGTAAACATCAGTAATTAATTAGCTTAACGTTCCAATTAGCGTCTGTTTGCGGATGAATAATATCAAGACATATCCGATGTTATGAAATTGTTGTATGCAGACGGCGCCGGTACCTTTCGCATTTTCCCGCGTGATCAAAAGCGCTTCAGCGTAATCAGCAACGAAGCAATAAATGTTCCTCGGTTGCGAGCGTAGAACCTTTACGGATCAGATAATAATTTAATCGTCCTTTGACGTGACGGCGGTAAGTCAAATAACGATTTCATAGAGCGAACCTCGCGTGCGATGTCGGTGCATAGTTCGCGCAATCCTTCCGGGACCTTGTATATGTGTTTAGCTCCATGTTTCTCGAGTAAAACGTTCATTTTCGTGATTATTGCTTCAGCCGAGTTGCTTGAATTTATCGACTCTTGCTCTTATCGCGGGTAACACGATGCGCGAAAGTTGCCAACTTTCGGTGGTAACGAGCGCATTGATGAAACTGTATATCGAAGTTACATAGCGGAGCAAGTGGATCAGGCCACGCGGTGTTGTAATCTCCGGATACAGTCACGTCGGGATGAAATCATGGAAAGTATACACGAAGGAACTGCAATCTCAATTAGGATCGTTTTTATCGGCGTAAAATCGCGTGGAAAAAAAAGTAGCTGCCGTAGGAAAATTAATTTTAGTTGTAAAATATGGACAGCTAATATTTTGTTGCGATAGCTAATATTTTGCTACGGTGTCTATTGTATTAGGTGCGACAGCAAACCGTTTACTGTGCTTTAGAAATTTATAGCTATGGCAGCAAAATTTTTTCAGTCCACGCGCGAGTCCGCGACCCCGTACCTACAGAAAAAATTTCCGGGTCCAATGTTATTACATTTCAAATGTATCATTCCAAATGTTGTTTCTGCGAATGCATGACCGATCATCCTTCATCATCCTCGAGACCCTACCCTGCCACTTTGTGCGGTTAGCGAAATCATCTCTACGTTATCGTGGGGTATTCCAAGTGTCGACTGGACCTCACGCGTGACTCACGGTCAGTTCCTCGCCGACTATGAGCGGCGAAAGCCATGCCAGTTACAAACGCACGCGTTGCATTCTCGGTGGCTCTGTCGTTGCTCGCCTTACTACCGTCGCGTGAGTAACTTACATAATGTTTCGATCCGTATTCCTACGCTGTTGTTTCCGGCGCCGTCTTCTCGCTCCGCGGAGTTCCACGTGCGAAGAACGGCCGCGAAAGTTCGCCACTTCGCGCAGCGATGCGATCTAATCGCGAGATTCAGCGCCGCGTTCTCGTCCGATGCGGTTTTCCGTGTTCGATCGAACAACCGGGCGGGTCGTCGGGCAAATTGCGAAATTAATCTGGCGTGGATGAAAGTGACACGCGCGTAAAATCCGATACGTAATCATTGTAAATACGGTGTGCAACGTGCGACGGGAATAGTCTCGATATTAACGTGCACGTAGCGATATTTCTGGAACAGGTTTTCTATACTTGAAACTAGAATGAAAATGTGACAGAAGTCGAGCGTAATTCCTGCTTACTGGAGGATGATTGAATATTCATGAAGTGACGCGCGGCCACGAATCCCCTCGCAAGCTTACATTGACCGGTTTTTGCAGCGTTCAAAGATCGAAGCAGTCGCGCGCTATACGTGAGAATCCTTGAAAGTGATCTATATAGAATTTATTTCTGTCTCCACGCGTTTATTTCTCTCTGTGACATAATTAGCTTATCGGCTTTTTCCACTAAACTGTTGACTCCTCTTTAGCTAGACTCCTCTTTGGATTGACTAAATTTCAACGTGGAATTAATAATGTTTCTCGTATAAATAGAGAACATTTTTTTAAGAATTAGTGAAAACGCAGAAATTATGCACTTTTAGTGTCTCTACAGGATCGCTCGAGGACTTCGGACGGTTTTCCCGGTCAATATGAGACAATCGTCAGTGACCCACCAGGCCGCTCCAAGTGGAACGAGAACAATGATTTTTCCGGACCATCGATTAATAATAAATGGGAGGATGGTGGCAGAGGGCCGGCAGGTGGTAGCGGTACTTCCAGATTAACGGGTGGCAGTTCTTCAGGATTAAACGATAACCGTCCGCCGAGCTGGAACAAAGTGGGCACGGAAAGTTCATCCGACAACTATCCACGTAACTATCCAAATAACGATGGAACCACCCGAAGATCTTCGGAATCAAGGACCACTCAAAGATCTCCCGATTACCCAAAGACCATCCAAAGACAGCCCGATTACTCAAGGACCACTCAAAGGTCTCTCGATTATCCAAACACCCAAAGACAGTCCGACTACTCAAGGACCACTCAAAGGTCTCTCGATTATCCAAACACCCAAAGACAGTCCGACTACTCAAGGACCACTCAAAGATCTCTCGATCACCCAAACACCCAAAGACAGTCCGATTATTCAAGGACCACTCAAAGGTCTCTCGATCACCCAAACACCCAAAGACAGTCCGATTACTCAAGGACCACTCAAAGGTCTCTCGATCACCCAAACTCCTCCCAAAGACAGCCCGATTACTCAAGGACCACCCAAAGACATTCCGATTACGACAGAGAGGGTCCAGACGATCGCGTATCCGACGATCGAGATGAATATCCACAGGGTCGACAGTGCAGGTACATTTGATCGTCTCTTACAATTAGTTAAACACATAGAATTTTATCAACGTAATGCATGACGGAGATGGTACTTATTTTGCATTCGTGTTTGCCTTTTTGTTAGTTTAGAAATATTGAGAAGAGAATTTCATAAATTTTTAGGAACGATGAGTTTCGTTGCGGAAGTAACGAGTGCCTGCCGCGAAGCGTCAAATGCGATAATAGAATTGATTGTCGCGACAGCAGCGATGAAGAATTATGTGTTACGTAAGCTAAATATTTTTTAACACGTCTTTTTCCGTTCGACTGCATCACTTAGCACAATATGAATGAATACGATAAT